>NW_017537358.1:70067-92724 GCF_001853355.1 Bactrocera latifrons
ACGCCATTTGCAAAAAAAACTGCAATATTTCTTTTTCGAAAATGTGCTAAGTCCAACACATCCAAGTATTAAAAATAACTCCAGAAAATGTGCTAAGTCCAAAAAAGGCCTATATAAAGGCGCTCATTAAATTTTTTATTATATTTTTTTTTGTACTTAAATGAAATATCACAGTTGACAAAATTGCGTTAGAAAAATAAAAAAAATTTTGAACTTCAATTTTTATTCACTTTTTTTGTTTTATTTAATAATTAAAAAATGGCACTTAGCACCTTTGCACGTTAAGCCGACGATATGTAAGATTTGAATGATAAATATACCATTTACATATGTATATTTATCACTATTTTAATATATTTAATTTTTTAATAATATTATTATAGTTTGTTATATACATATGTAACTACGAATATTGCTTTGAAAAGTAATTCAATTCAAATGTATTCAATTGCACATGTATTCATTAATATGCACAAAAAGAATTCAAACGAATACACATATAAACGTATAAAAACGCAAAAGAGCGAACATACGTCTGTTAGAGCAATATATAATGTTGAGCATAATTTTTATTTCACGCTCAGCTCTCTTCAAACGAAAATGTTAAAATTTCTCCTGCCGAGCTGGCAGTGGCGAAACTTGCTCATCTCGACCGAGTTAGCCAAAAATATTTTTACGAACTCCGCGCCGTGAACCTTCTCTATGATAGACGTTCTCAGGTATTGGAATGGCGAGATTTTCAGCTTCATTTAAGAAAAATAAAATTAAATTCGGATAAGTTGAAAAAAAGTGTTACAGCTGTTCAAAAATTAGTGAAGAGATTCGCTATACTTTAAAAATCAGTATAAAAAGGGCAAGCCACAATTTGTGAAGTTTA
Organism: Bactrocera latifrons; assembly: GCF_001853355.1. NCBI lineage: Eukaryota > Metazoa > Arthropoda > Insecta > Diptera > Tephritidae > Bactrocera > Bactrocera latifrons. The sequence continues at coordinate 70,945 of NW_017537358.1, forward strand.
CGGAGACAACGCCGTATCAGTTCATGTATAATGTCCCTAGCGGAAAAATRGCAAAAAGTGGTCTACCAGAATGATACATGTTTGTTTATTTATTTATTATTTTAAATATAAAAAGGTAAGTTAAAATTTGATAAGAATCGAACTTTGCGAATCGACTTTTTCGACTACCCAATATTTACCTGATGGTAATTTAAATGCCGACTAAACTGGAGTGTTTTATCGCTAATTACCTACTCGAAGTTTCGTTGCAAAATGCAAAATTTGTAAAGGAGGTAAATTTGTAAAGAAGAAAGACTGAGCGTATCGTTGCAGCAGTACTTGAGAAAAGTTAATACCGCTGGCTAGACGTAACGTTGCGAAGCCGCGAGGTTTTCACCGAAATAAAAAATTTGATTATGCAATGGGCTCTTAATAAAAAGGCTTGGGTGACAACTGTAATTTTTTAACATTGGTTTAGTTCTATCAATGAGCAAAAGAAGATGCAAAATAGAAATTTTGTTCATAACGCTAGAAGTCAGAGTTTAATTAATGAATATTCAAATGTGATTGTTGTAAAATTGCTGTCACTAAACCCGACGAGAGAAATTCAACCGCTCGACCAAGCAATTATACAAAATGTAAAAACAAAAAATATATAAAAAATTAGAATTTATCTGATAACACATCTTGATGAATGTAACAATGCAAGTGAATTGTCAAAAATCATTTCTAGTGAATGAATTCTGATTTTGTAAAAGGTCCACCGCAAGATATAAATAAGTAATGTTTGATAAATCACAACTATCCTGAATAAATCCGAAATGAATTAGTACTGTCCATAGTTGTGGAAAATATAGAAAAATCCCATGATTCCCACGAAACTATTTTTAAAAACGTGTACAGGAAGTAAAACTCATCTCCCAAGGAACTTCTTCAAGTGGAAGTGAAGATGAGTGCATTGAACACTATAATCTCGCCTCTGCAAAGGAGGCTTTATCAAACATTAATAAAGCCATTATTTATGAATAGACACATCAACTAACTTTGCTGCCAGATTTTTTATAGTTAAAAACGAAATTTGAATAATTTATACGTTTTTCTAAATTAAAACAAACTGAAACAAATGCATTTTTTACAAAAATATAACTACATATACATATATGTACATATTGTCACCTAAAATGCAAAATAACGTAACAACATTTTCGGAAATTTGCAAGGGAAGGAAACACGTTATAAAATGGAACATGAGTGAAACAAAACTTAAATATTGCTGAAAAATGAGTAATATCTGATAGTATAACCTTAAAACGTTGGACATATGTACTTATATGTATGAAATTTGAAGTAGCGGATCGTAATCAATGAAACAGTCGGTTTCGWACTTTCTGATTGTACGTTATTTTGAATTTGAAGTAACCATATATAAGGTTGTTAAATACCTCCCTTCCGCTGATTGCTCTTTATTCAATGCTTTATAAAAAGTGTTACAGTGATCGGATTTAGTTCAAATATGCGCCGTTTCGTTCGATAATTTTTTCCCATCTAGGCGGCAAATTCATAATACCCCCTCGTAGAAGCCCTTCTCCTTATTTGCGAAGAACTGGGACTGTTACTATTCACAAGCCTCTTTTGACACACCAACAAGTGCGTTCGCCATGGACAGGAATTGGAGCTATGTCCGAGCTATATGGTGGATGCGATAGAACCTCCCGTCGGAGCTCCCGTAGTTTCTGACGAGTCATCAAGGAAGTGTGTGGTCTGGCGTTGTCTTGGTGGACACCTCCATCCTTACTGTTGGCCAATTCTGGACGATTTTTCTCGATCGCCTGCTTCAAGCGGCCTAGTTGTTGGCAGTAGATGGTAGAATTAAGCGTCTGGCCATATGGGAGCAGCTTTTAAGGGACGACTCCTTTCTAATCCCACCAAACACACAACAAAACCTTCCTGGCCGTCAATCCCTTAGACAGGTTTTACTGTAGTATAAAATAGTACAACATATTGCATAATTACAAATGTTTTACAAAAAGAAATATAAAAAGAGAATGTGTTTATTATGTATTACTGCAATCACTGTGCAATAACACAATAAAATCAGAATTAAGCATGGCAGCATTATTTAAAAACTTTGAGAAAACTGTTATTTCTAATAAATGATATTGCAGCAATTATGCTAATACAACTAGCTGTCATATGCTAGAGTGTTCCGATCAGAAAAGAATATTAGATATTGTACCGTTAACTTAGCAATGGGCAATGCCAAATTTCGTGAAAATATATTATCAAATAAAAAGGTTTCCTCTACAAGAATGTGGTGTTGATAGGGGAGCTGTATGCTATAATGGTCCAATATAGGTGGTTCCATCATAAGAAAAGCTTCATATTTATACAGACATAAAAACTTGGCAAAATGACCTCAGGTTGTCACGCTGGCTGATCATCTATATAATTATGTTATAGCGTCGACGATGTGTTTTTTTTTTGTGTTCCAAATATTTTCTGGGTATAAAACTTGACCAGACCTTTTTGTGTTATGACAGGGATATATTTTTTGACCTCTGGCAGTTTTTTATATCCACATTGCAACAAACGGTAAGCATGTTGAAATTTTCAATTTAATAAGCTTTGTTAATCTATACTTTACTAAAGCAAGCGAAAACTTGAGTAATCTGGAAGAAATTGCACTTGTTCATTGGAACACTAGGAATGTTGGTGCCAGTAGTCGAAAACCTTAAATTTGGTATAACGAATCGCATTTAAGAATGGTAACTGTGGTTTAAAAATCTTTTAAAAGTAAACGTGGACTCACCTCATTGGTTTAATATATATATCCCCAAATCCATTCAATTTGGGATACCGCCCACCTTTAGGTGTCTCCAGGCTAGTCGACCTATTTGAACTATAGTAGGATAGGCCTACAACCACGCCTACTTTCCATTTAACTTAACTCTAAATGCCAAGAGATTCTCTCACTTACTCACTTTCCGGCATACAAATCAAGCACCAATGAATATATCGGGAAAAATCTTTGCAAATAAAGTTCAGCTTTTAAGCTATGCTATTCTAAAAATTTACAAAATCGGACCACAACCTTTCAATCGCCCTCATACCACAGATGTAAACTGACTTTTTACTGAAGATATTATATACTCTTGCGACTTGCAAGAATCAAATCCAGGAAAATACTTTAAGGTATAAAACTAATCGAATACAGTAAATTCAGCTGGATATTCGAAAATCCAATCCTGTTATTAGTTATATAGAGTTTTCAAGTTTTCACTCCAATTTAGTTATTTTAGGTACACAGAAACACTTATGAGTAAAACACGCTGTCTTATTTTCATTGTGATAACTCACATATTGGCCAATATATGCGGTACAAAGCCACCCGGAATTTCGAAAATTTTGATATTAAGTATATGGGGCCTGAGGGTAATATTGGTTCGATTTGACATACAGATATACCATTATAAGAGAAAGATTATCCCTTAACCTCTGTTATATATATCACACATCGATCGAAATTTTCGATCTATTCGGTACCTAGGGGTTTGAACAGTTTTAATTAGATTTCAACAAGCTATGGTCATAAGGTGGCACACACTGGAGGCATTATTTGTGCAAAGTTTTATGCCGTTGTATTTGTGAAATTTTAAATTGTGCTATATGGGAAGTAAGCGTGGTTGTTGTACGTCATTTTTTCAATGTCACATAAAGATGTAAGTAAAGTTCCCCTTACTAAATTTTGTCGAAATCGGTTGGTCGGGTCCCAAGATAAGGAATTTCACCAAAAAGTGGGCGATGCCACGCCCATTGTCCAATTTTCATACTGGCTTCCATTTCAGTGGTAAAATTTAATATCTATGGCATGTTTAGTTATTAATTTATCTCGCTTTTAGTAGTTTTTAACAGTACCGTTATTGGGAAGTGAGCCGAATATTTTTCCTATTTCATCTATTTGCTGTCGGTAGAATTTGTTATTAGATTTGTACTCAGCAAATTTGGTTGTTTTAGCTTAAGCGGTTAAGGAGATATGTTCATTAAACTTGTTAGAGGGCAGGGTCACGCCCACTTTTACAAAACATTTTTCTCACAGGTGCCCCTTGATTTTGCGATTCTCTGTACCAAATTGCAGCTTTATATCTTAATTATGGCTTTGCATATGCTTTCTGTTAATGACAATTTGTGGGTGTGGCAGTGGCCCGATTACGCTCATCTACAAACTCGTAATTTTTTGTGCAAGTTTGATCGAGATATCTGAATTCTTACTCATGTAACAGTTTGCACGGACGGACGGACATAAAAACACACAGTCAACCAGATACACACATCACACTGATAACATCCGTATATCTATCTCCGTTAGTTTTAGGTGACACGTATAAGAACAGTTGGTCTCTATGACAAAAATGGGTTTCACCGGATAAATACAACTTTAAGCCGCATATACCTGATAGGTAAATAGAAAATGTCTCATATATCGGACAATATGTGTACTATCTTAATATGATTGAGTAAGTTTCTTTTTCTACAGACGATGAACTTTTGACCCTAAAATGCATGCATTTAGCTAATATCGAGACTTTCAAATATCCGGCTRACTTCACTCATTGATTGGAGATGCTATGTAAGATGCTTCAATGACACGATTTAAAATATGACACTTCTGGTTGGCTCTATATCGTATTTATCGGTCAATATTTTAGATACTTATAACTTAACGTATAATAATATTGGATATACAGTAGATCAATGCGGAAAATATGTAAAATTGGTCTAGAAATTGCCTCAACTCCCTACATTTACATTATTTTATTATATCTTGTTTAAACATTCCGAAAATGTCAGTCAGTGTATAAGTTATATTTGTATGTATTTATAAATTTACTTGAAAATTATCGATAATCGATCATACATGAGCCAGACCTTTCTCTGTCCCCAATTTACGTTATATATTGTTTATAACATATAATATTTTAATGAAATTAAGTGGACAAGTTTTCTGAAAAATATGAAAAGAATGAGTGTTTTATACATTGATCCCGACTGCTTATCCCTAATATAAATATTTCCGACTATATACTTCTCTCGTCAACACAATATATTAGCTTTAGCATTGCATAGCATAAGTATGGTACATCGCATTTAAGAATGATTTTAATATAATTTTAAGTCTGTTAAATACTTTTCCTAATGTTTTTAAATACAATTTTGCCAACACTTGAAAGTATTACCTGGCTTTGCTCTTTCTGAGTTGCACGAATGTAAAATGTGCAGTTCAGTGATTTTAATATTCTGGATGTAGTTATGTGTAGAAGATCACGCAAGTGGGGAAAGTTTAATGATCGCCGTTCACTTGGGAGTGACCAGATACGATTCTTTTACATATGGCTCAAACAGCTCACGACTTCAGGTCCTAAACCAAGTATCTTCTGGATAGCCAAATAACATCTGTTTAAGACTAGAGTGAGAAGGCGAAACATCCCCTCCTCAAAGTCGTGCATGGTTGGAGACCCGCTACTTAAAAAACGCAACCAATGAACAGTCAAAAACAGCTCGAATGAGAACCCCCCTTTTGATGATGACCACTGCAAATGCGTTAAGGATTTGGATTTAAGGACATGCACCTAGAATGTCGGGTCCCTTAATTGGGAAGTCGAAGCTACCCAGCTAGTTGATATCCTACTTATAGTGAAGGCTGACATCATCGCCGTCCAAGCAATGCGATCGACGAGACAAAGACTGAGGCGGTTTGGTCCTTGAGACATTTACTACAGTGGTCATATAAAGGAGCGCATATTCGGTGTGGAATTCGTGGAGGGAGAGAGATTCCGTCGCTGACTACTGTCATTCACACCGGTGGATGAACGTCTAGCCACAATCCGTATCAAAACGAAGTTCTTCAATATATCGCTGATTTGCGCCCACGCCCCAAYGAAAGACAAGGACGATGTGACCAAAGATACTTTCTATGAGTGCTTGGAGGGCACCTTTGAGAACTGCCCCTGCCACGATGTCAAAATCGTGCTTGGCGACTCTAACGCCAGGATGGGCAAAGAAGCTGTCTTTGGCACTACTGATCGACTTCGCCTTTGCCCGAAATATGGTTATCTGCAGTAGTAGATTCAAATATAATAAAATACATCAGGTACCTGGCTGTCTCCGGATTGAAAAGCCAACAAGATCGATCACGTTGTGGTAGATGGAAGACACCTCTGGATTCTCAAATTCGACGTCGAGAAGCTGCAATCACAACAGACAGCTGAACAATTTTTTACCTGGATTGCACTCCTGCTCTCTGAGAGCAACTTACTCGGTATAAGGGAACTGTGGGACAGCATYTCAACCTCCAACCAAAACCTTTGGTTTTCAGAAAATGCAGAAGAACAGCTGATACGATCAAGAGTGCCGTGTCACAGCGGAGAGAAAGCAAACTGCCTACCCCGCAACGTCACAATAGACCACAGCACGTGCGGGATGAGTTAGATACTGGGAGTTGAAGAGGGAAGCGAGACGCATTTGCAGCCAGGGTTAATACTCCAAAATTCTACAAAAAGATGCGGCGACTAATAGAAAGTTTCAAGCCTGCAGAATGGCAGTGAAAATATAACGTCAGGAGAAGCCGACCACGATGCCCCAATCGATGACATAGGAGCAGACGTTCCATTGCCCGACAATGAAGAAATTCGAATAACAATTACCCGTGTGAAGAACAACAAAGCGGCATGGGCCGATGGATTACCGGTCGAACTTTCAAACACGGTGGCAAAGAACTGATAAGGAGCATGCATCATCTTCTTTGTATAATATATTCGGGCGAAAGCATGCCCAACGATGGCAATTTGAATGTGCTTTGCCCAATCCACAGAAAGGAAGACCCCATAATCTGCGCCAACTACCCTGCGGTAAGTCTCCTCAACACCGCGTATAAGACTCTATCGAGGGTATTGTGTGGAAGATTGCCCAGCTTCAACAAACTGATTGGATTTTATTAGTTTAGCATTAGACCTGGAAAATCAACAACTGACCAGATCTTCAATAAGAGTGTACAGCTGCTGGCATGCGCCGATGATATGGATATCATTGGCCTCAATGCCAACGCCATTAGTTCGGCTCTCTCCACACTGGATAAGGTATCAAACAAACAGCCGTCGTACTCGCGATTAGGTACCCATATAACTGTTGACAGTTATAACTTCAAAAGCGTTGATAATTTTTTTGTTCTTGGAGCCAGCATCAACAACGTCAGCATCGAAATCCAACGCGGAGTACTTCTTCGGACTAAGTAGGCGATTGAGAAGTAAAGTATTCTCTCAACGAACAAAAACAAAACTTTATTAGTCACATATATAGTTATAGTTCAGCGAATCAAAAGAGAGCGGATATGCTGCCTGAGCCATATCGTCCGAATGGACGAAAACATTCTAGCTATGAAAGTATTCCCCCTTCACTCCGTCGGAAGGACCAGGTGGAGAAAGACCTGATTTCGCTTGGAATCACCAATTGGCAATAAGAAGAAACGACTGGTGCGCTGTTTTTAACTCGACTATAACCGCGTAAGCGTAAGCGTAATTCAGTAATGTTTACAATTTCTTCATGGAAATAATATTAATGAAATATTAAGAAAATCATCTTCTCCGATGAGGCTCAGTTTAATCTGAATGGTGCGGTAAATAAACAAAACAGTCAACTCTTGTGCAAAGAAAATTCACAAATTATTCAGGAACAACCATAACATTCACCTAAATTGATAGTTGGATGTGTTTTTAGGTCTGAGGGAATCATCAGTCCGTATTTCTTTCGAAATGAAGCTTGTCACACCGTTACTGTCAATGGAGGGTGGTACAGATCGAAAATCATAAACTTTTAATGACCACAATTGGAAGAAATTCCTCTTGACAATGTTTGGTTCCAGCAAGTCGGAACTACGTTCCCCATAGCACATGCAACAACCGAATCATTGCGAGAAAAGATTGGACATTCGATTATATCAAGAAATTGAGCCATTGAATGGTCTCCAAGACCATGTTGAGGGGTTATTTGAGTTCATTGGCCCTTAGCTTTCAAGGTTTAGAAGTCAATATTGAACGTGCTATTCATGACATACGACTTAATATAGTAGAAAAAKTACTCGAAAATTTGGTTTATCGAATGCGTTCCTTTTAATTAAATATTGTTTCCGATATGCGATTTAGTATTAATTCAATGATGCAAAAATGCAACATTTTAAGAAAAAGTGTTAAATGATAAGCGTTTTTCATTAATTTCGTAAATTACAGTTGAACAGTTTTATTATGTTGTATGTACTAATTATGAACGAAAACAATGGAACTTCTGATTTATAATAGATGCCATATTTTGCTCTTATATAATTTAATAAATATTCAATTTGTAGGATGTAATGGAACACTTGTACAATGTTACCTATAATGAGCAACATTTTCGTCGAGAAAAGAGTACGCTATAAACTATTTATTAATATTTAACATTAAATAAACATCTGGCATGAGACTCCATGTGGTTTGGTGCAAAATATTAACAAATCTACGGCCCCATATTCAATATAATGATTTATTTTCTGTTGATAGTTGCCAATTCAAATTTTTTTGTAATAAAAAATGGTGAATTAATTTTTATCGGAACATGTTGAAAAATTGGGTACTGGTTTTGTTGTTTGTATAACATAAAATTAAATTATTACATATCTAGATATGGCCAGGATGACCACACGATTTGTCCGTGCATGATAGCCCCGCTCACCCATACAATTTTTACTTGTACGTTACACAATAAATATACGTCAGAAGCAGTAATTTTTACAGATAGTGGTTAAATGTTTGAAATGCATCGGTATAAAAAATGTTTCATAGTACGACTCATACATACATGAAGACATAATGCAAACTTTCGATTGACTTTTTTCTGTATAAATCCATTTAGGTATATAATGGTAGAAGCAATAAGTTTTACAGATTCTGATTAAAGGTTTCAAATGATTCGGTGTGAAAAATTAGAATATGGGCGTAATTTTTTTTGGTTTGTCGCTATGTAAACTTTGGCAATATTAATTCAACCGTATACCGTATAAATCGGTGAACAAGTTAGACATTAGCAATATTAAGTGAAGTACCATTTTGGTATATACTCGTATAGTTTAATGCCGAAAGTGTGTTTTCGATAATCATTGAGTAAGCTTAATACAATTAGTTCAAACCTTCCAGTTACCCGATGTACTAATTTTCGTCTGTCCATCTGCCTGAATTGTATAAATGAAATCGGAAACGTCCGATTATATTACCTATGTATTAATCTAGTCCGTTTAGTTGAGATTAAATCTTTTATATATCATATGAGTTAACTTTGTTGAGTGTAAATTAAAACATAGAACAGAAAGCAAAATTTAGTAAAGAAATTAAGTGAGTCTATAACCTACATACATACGAGTATAATATAAGTTGATAAGATAAGAGGTATGATTTTAATACATTCAAGGTTTCGTAGAATAATGAATGCTGCATTTTTCGCAAAATTTATGACATTAAGTTTTGCCAACTCTTAAAAGCATTTCCCCGTCTTTGATCCTTCCAGTATAAAGTTGTCGGTTACATTCGAGCTCAGCTTTTCCTTATTAAAATTTATTACTACTAAGTATTTGACCAGCGTTGAACATTGTGAATTAGCGTAAATTTGAATAGATTTTATTCATCGAACTTTATCTGATCTTTTAAAGTCCGAAATATGATTTATAATTTCATATGTCTTTGTTTTTTATTTTAGTTCGATCGACAGTCTTCAATTCGTTATAGTTCTCGACGTGCGCGCACTCTGGAATCACTTGCTTCCTTATATGAGGTAATGTATAGTCTCTGTACTCGTATGCTATTATACTATAATAATCGAAATTGCGAAGTCATTATATTAGTACAGTGTACTATTTTTATGTTACGAGTTTCTATCACTGCTGCAATATAGTAAGGCATCATATTATACGCCAAAATGTAGAAGTATGAATAAAGTATCTCCTAAATATCAGCAGGAAAACAAATGTGTCGCAATATTTGAGCAGTTATTTGCTAGCACGAACCTTTCCTTTTTGTTATCGATTATTTACTATCACTGTATGACTTAAGCAAAGATGTGCGCAGAAAAAGAAATATTACCAAAGGAGAATAGAATTAATTATAACTAAATAATGAAGTAAGGTCTATTTAATTGAATCACAAAAACTATAAATTATATTATTAAGAACAAATTAAGGTATACGTTTTTAGACCTTTTCCAAATTTTCTAACGTAAACTGAAATTACAATTAATACTTGTAGTAGGTTTGGCTAATAAAACGAAATAGAGAAGATTCAAGGGTTTATTGTATAAAGGTCCGGCCTTCCAACGGGCAAAATAACAATAATATTTACAATTTTTCCTTTAGTTTTCGCAAATGTATCAAGACATAATTCCGATTACTTTGGCGTTCGGTTAAAAAACTCGAAACTCGGCATAAACGGGTATGTACGGGTAGGGAAGCCTTTCCAGATAAGAATTATGTTGCTAAAACTTATATTTTTTAAATATTCTCGTTTAAAAATTCAAAATAATTATTTTTAATAACACTTAGTATTTCACAATTTGGGTACTCACAACGCGTCATAAAGGATCATAAATTTTTTACTAGTTTAAAAATTTTTTTATTGGATTGCATACTAATATAAGTTTTCGCAAATACAACTCTGAAAGCTATGTTTTCGGATCGTTATAACTTATAACTTCATGAGATTATGTGAAATCCCTAAATGTTTCACAAAATTTTTCGCATTTTTCACTATGTATATTTAAATACATACTCTAAACATTGAAATAAGTTCATGCAAGTATTTAATTTTTATTTTGTTATATTTTAGCTATATTTATTAATTTAAAAATCACTTAGCACACTCATCGTTGAAAAGGTTAGATTGTTTACAATTATGAGGAAAACAAGCGTTGCCACAACTTAAACACCAAATATGTAGGATTTTCAACGATTTTTCTTTGTTTGTATTATCAACAACAACCCTGGTCGAGCCAATACCCAGGGCGACTGAATTACTTTCGCTTATTACTCCTTTACAAATCTAAGTATTTTATTACTTAATAGTATAATTTAATATTAATTAGTTGTTTATTAAATTTAAATAAGAAAATATCCATATGCATAAAAAGATTCTTTATACTCATCTTAATTTGAAATACAATTTATAGACGCTTGTTTTTATTATAACTAAGATTGCTAATTAAAGAAAGAGAAATTATAGCGAAAAAGAGAAATTTCATCGAATTGCTCATAAAAGAATTACCCTGGTCGAACCAATACCCGGAAAGATTCGTTACTCATTTTAATTTGAAATATAATTTATGGAGGCTTGTTTTTACTAGAATTTAGATTGCTAAATAAATAGGAATTATAGCGAAAAAGAGAAATTTCATCGAAATGCTCATATAATATTTGCTTATTCCATTTCCTCATAATTGTTAGCACATAAATGATGCTCACTACGCGTGTAAAAGGTAATTTTTAAAATATAAATTTCTTACTTCTTAAACCAGCAAGAAGTGTAAATTGTGAATTCGTTTAATTGTTTACTGTTTGAATTAATTAAAAGAATTTGAAATGAAAAATGTGCATAATGTGTGTTAAATGTAGTGAAATAGCCTGGTGAAATGTTGGATTTTGGGAATTTTTGAACTTTAAAGTCGAGTATCTCGTACTCGTATCTCGTACATAAGCGAACTTCGTTTAAATCCAGGCTTGATGCGGTTAGCGATAAATGCCGGAGTTGAATTTGGTCCGTATATTTCTTAAAATTTTTTTTATTATTTTATTTGCCAAATGACTTTACATCTACTACAGAAGTAAGAGGAATTGTCAAAAATAATAACATGTGTAAAAACTTCCGTTATAAATTTTGTTCAGTATTTCCTTACATAATTAATGAACAGTCCATGCTTGAGTTAATTGAGGTAAAATTAGGGGTATATATTAATAAATTAAAGTGAAAAACAAAGGCCTATTATATCGGAATATATTTTTTGGAATTTGTTACTTTTTTGTAATAAAGCTGTTTCATCAAAATGTAATAAAATGTTGGTGTTAGAAAATTGATGATATGACAGATAACACCCATACCAATAAAAARAAAATAAAATATTACAGTGTCTAGTACATCAAAATATCAATTTTAAATATTTTTTCTTGTTTTGGAAATCGGTGCAAATTCTTCTTGAAAACGTGTATCAATACCATATTTTCTTGCATTTTAATTGGCTTTGCATTTGAATAATTCTCAACCATTTGTATAAAATTACAACTTTGCTTTGGTCTCTGCTTAAACTTTAGACGCATTGCCCAAATTTAAGTTCGTATATTTTGTAAAGTTTTGGAGGCATAATTATTGTTGTTCTATACATTATACACATATTTTGAAAATAGGGAAATTATTCAAAAATTCAGTTCGATCGAGATTTCTGGTAAGAATTCGAGGGCAACCTGAGCCCCTGCGCCACTGCTTTACAACTACGTAAATGGCAGAAATCTATATTTGTCAGTTTCATGTATATGCTATTTTTCGCACGTTTGAACAGGTGCACAAGGCACGCACAGGTGAATTGGATGTATCTACGGCTGAGCAACGCGTACAAACTCTTAAAGCTGCGACAATCTGTTCCCTGCTTATCCGTGTCGTTCCCTAAACCTTTCTGTGTCATCACAGGAGTCAGCGCAATCATTGCTGAATATTGTGGATATTAGTTTCTCTGCGTTCGTTAGCTGTTATGAATTTGCCAGTTCAAACGCGAGATACACCCCTATCCTGGTTTTTGGGGGTTATATGCACTTATTTTCTGAAAAAATGTTTTTTTTTTTGAGATTTTGATACTGCTGATACGTTTATATTATATATGTTTGAAGTTGTTAAATTTAATTTTTCAGTAAAAAATTTGTGCATTTGCTGGGACTACAGCTTTACACTTTTTTCTTTCACGCTTTGCGGTGAAAATGATAAGTAGGTGATGGTTTATCTGCAAATAACGAAAATAAAAGTGTTTTTTTCGTTTATATCATAACGCCTAAGCRTTTTTACGCAAGTGGTGATGATTTTACTACAAATATCGATTTTTGTGGATCTAAAAATTAAATTTTTTCATTCTCAGAAGAAACTCTGGTTACAAATAAAAAATCCTTCGTTCAAGTATGATGTATTGTAGTTTTCAAGTAGCCCATAAAAATTAGATCGATAGGTTACATGTTTCTTTATGAACCTTGACCACCGCAACGGTACGAGCGGTCGGCATGTACTCGGTGGCACATGGGAGAAGCGGGCTGTTGAAAGCTGTAACTTTGGTTCTAGTGCACAGATCTGTATGAAATTTGGAAGGAGTAATCTTAAAAGTATGTATATACTTTAAGGAAATGCAATAGAAAATGTCGATTTTTCCTACCCACACAAGTGTATAAAACCCCTTTTCCTTCTTTGACCTTCTACTACGACCTGACGTCTGTGGTCTTATATCGAAGAGAGACACAATGAAGCAGGGACATTAACATCTTAAATAATAATTCAGGCTTGCGCTCATTTATCACTTACATTTTGGAAGTCTCGTTTGGACGAAATTGTAAGCAGCTTTTCTAAGCTCGACGAAGGGTATGATGTCGATGAGATTATTGATGATCTCAACAACTCAATCACAAACATTAGAAGGGCGTTACTGATACGCTTACTACTGCAAGCTAACGCACAATCTCCTGACGACTCTTATGGTAGTGCCTTAAGGAAATTCTATCGTAATATTACGAAATGTATGGCATGTCATGTAGTCCATAAAATGTAGTGCGAACATTTTTAGAAGGTGCTGTCGATAATTATAGAGTAATCAGCGACCATAATCAAGCCGATACTTGAAGAATCCTCTTCTTTCCATGAATACTATATTCACGTCCCTATAACTACAACGCGCAAAGGACTAAAAATCTTTCCCAGAACCTTTCTATCGAAAACTAATGAGAGACTTATAGAGATATTCTGCGTTTGATTTCGAGGCTGAGGTGTTGATGGTGGTTCCAAGATAGATGAAGTTACCTACGAAGTTATTGCTGTCAACAGTGACGTGYAACCTAGTCGCGAGTGCGACGACTGTTTGTTTGATGACAGGGGTAATTCGTCTTGCCCTTGTTCACCACTAGAACTAACGGTGCGGGTGTTGAGGCCAGTGATATCAATATCATCGGTACATGCCAGCAGCTGTACACTCTTGTAGAAAAGGGTACCTTTTCTGTTTAGTTCTACACCTCGAATTATTTTCTCCAGAAGTAGGTTGAAAACTCTGTTTACACAGCCGTATTAGTTTTGGTTGATACCAATTCAGATATCGCGACATAAAGACAGCTCCTTTTCGTGCTCTCTTTTTACGAGTCTTTTTGTGTATTGAGCAGAGCACACTTAAATTCCAATCGTTAGGCATTCTTTCGTCCGAACATATTTTGCAAAGAAGCTTATGCATGCTCCTTATCAGTGTGTTTGAATAGCTCTACCGACAATCCATCGGTCCCCGCCCCTTTGTTGTTCTTTAGGCGGGTAATTGTTATTTTAGCTTATACATGGTCGGGCAATGGAACGTCTGCTCCATCGTGTTCGCCTTCTTCTGGCGTTATATTTTCACTGCCATTAAGCAAATGGAAAAGTGTTCTCTCTATAATTTTAGTATGCTCTGGACATCAGTCGCTAGATCACTTTTGGAAGTTCAACAAGAGTATGCTCCGGTCCTTCTGTTCGCATAACTTTAAAGCATTACTCCTGTCGGCCAGCTTGTCAAGCTTTTCATACTCACACATTTCGGCCTCTCTTATGGTTTTGTACAGGAGACAGCCAGGTAGCTTGGTGAAAATTTCTATGCTGGAATCTAGTACTACAGATAACCATATTTCGGGCCAGGGCGAAGTCGATCAACCTCAACAAATTTTGGAAGGTTTCCTCGTGGAGGCTGGCTGTTGGCTGGCGCTTAAGTCGCCAGCAAGATTTTGACATCGTGGCGGAAGGAGCTCTCATAGGTGCGCTCCAAGCGCGCATAGAAGATATCTCTGGTGGTGACATCGTCCTTCTCTTCCGTTGGGGCGTGGCCGCTTTGATGAGGATTGTGTCTATACGTTCATCCACCTGCACCGGAGATGTCAGCCATTACTCTAACGCGGACATCAACCAGCTAGGCAGCGCCACCTTCCCAATTAAGGGTCTGGACATTCCAGATGCATACCCTCAAATCATAATCCCTAATTCGTTTGCCACGTCAGTCCCTCATCCAAGGCTGTTTAAACTCTTTTATTTCGGCCGTTTTTTACGTGCGGGTCCCAAACCCAGCGCACAAGCCTTTGGAGGAGATGTTTCGCCTACTCACTTCAAACGGATGTTGTTAGGCTAACCAGAGGATACTTAGTCTATAACCGGAAATTGTGAGCTGCTTGAGCCTTATGTAAAACTTTACTCACTTGCGTGAACATCTACATATGACTCCAACCCAGTAAATGAAAAAAATTCCAAAACTCAGTACAAAATAGTTTAGTGATTACACAAAAAAATAGTTAAATATGGCATAGAAGCCAAAATTTCGTGTCAAATCAAATATGTCACTGGCAATCATTAAGTGAAATTTTCAAAGAAGGGTATTTGGGTATATTGGGTATTCGACATAGTCTTTTCGTATTTCTAATCACACTTCAACTTAGTTTTTTTTTTGTCGCGCCATTTTTTGATTTGTCGCTGTTTTGATTGTCGGAATTCTAAATTTCGTGATTTTGATTGTCGGCACCCCGTTTGTCGTTTACACCCCTGTAAAATATTCTTCACATGTCGTCATATTTGGATTTGTCGGCATTTCAAACTTTGGTATTTTAAGTATATTCCAATAAAGATAGCACTTTCAATGCAACAATGAGATATACGACGACATTGACATAGTTCAGCGAATTAAAACAGCGGCTACGCTGGCTGGATCATACCGTCCGAATGGACGAAAATACTCCAGCTCTGAAAGTTCGACGCAGTACCCGCCGGGGGGCAGAGGAAGAGGAAGACCTCCACTCCGTTGGAAAGACCAAGTGAAGAAGGACTTGTATTCGCTTGAAATCTCTAATTGGCGCCACCTTGTGAAAGGAAGAAACGACTGGCGCGATGTTGTTAACTCGGCTATAACCGCGTAAGCAGTTTCTACGCCAGTAAAGAAGAAGGGTCTCACGTACGTGTGGAAATTTTTCGTGTTTAAATCAAAATCTCGTAATTTAGAATTTCAACAAGATGCCGACGATTGAAAATACGGAAATTTTTAAATAAGTTATAAAATTTAATAAAAAAAATGGTAAATATAGTTCATAGGTCCCAGAGTAGAAAACACCACTATTCGAATGTTTAATTTTTGAATTGTAGTTGAGTAATTCAAAACAAAAAAATACTTTTACTTACGTTTTTTTCAAAAGGTGACGTTGTTCGTTCGAGGACCTCTGACCACGAGCACACCTTTAATCAGATTTTCTTTTTGTGCTTCGGTAAAAAAGAGGGCTAGTTCCCTTTTGGTGTTCACAAGATAAGCACAGTCAAACTAGATAAGCGAGTGTTCAAGGGACCACAATCTTATTCTCGGTTCTCACTAACCCGAGTTTCTCGCTAATACAGGGTAGGTATGCAGCAGTAACAAGTTACAACAAGTACGAATGTAACATAAAGACCTTTGTTTAAGTGAGAATATATTCATTCTAATTGTATTTAGATATTTTCATTACTTATATACTATTTTAGAAAACTATTTTAAATAACTAAATATATGTGTATGTATTAAGGTTTGTATGTATTCCATCATATTGTTTATGCTGCTTGATATGAGGTTGTTTTCAAGTATACAATTTAATACATGAGAGTGTGTGTGTATTTAATGTTATCTCATCTGTAAATGTATGACTTGTGTCCCCAAGCATTTTTATTTTTATTGGATGCACATTGAAATAAATCCATATCTCTGTTTATGTATGTACATGTGTATGTACGTATATATATTCCATACATTTTAAAATAGATATTTATGTTTCATACCTTTTTGGCTTTGCTGATAAGTAAACATGTTTCAACAATTAGTATAAATATTAAAAATAATATATTGAAGTTTGATTAGAAATACGAAATGACTTTATCGACTTTATAATGTGAAGAAATTAGACAACAAAATCACAATCTGTTCATTTATTTTTACACCCTGAATAGTTTGTAACACCCAGAAGGAAGCGTCGGATATCCTATGAAGTATTTATGTATATCTACACTAATATTAAAAGAGGAAAGATTTGTTCCTAGTTTTGCATGTTTGTAATGAATAGGCTCAAGAAGTACTGGGCCGATTTAAAAAATTCTTTCACCAATATAATGCTACATTCTTCCAATTTGACATAGGCTACATTTCATTTTGAACAAAATTAGAGATCCTTGGTAAAATTTGAACAATGTAACCAAAGGTGTAGAAAAATTAGTCTTAAAATGTCTTTCGTCGAATGCGCTGCCAAAACTATTAGCAATAGAACAAAATAATATAATGTACAACCATATTGAAGAACATTATAATGTCTACAAAAAACTCTGCGGGAACATATGTCTAACTATTGTAGTTATGTCACTACAACAACTTTTTCATTGTAAACATTAATGAAAATGCTAACCAAATTCAAACCATGCTATTTATGTGTTTATATTAATCCTTATCCAAATAAATTATTTTATGGTCAAGACCATTTAACTACCTATAAAATAGTTTTTATTTTAAATAAATTAATATTTCAAATAATTTTTATTTATTTCGACTATTAGAAAGCGAAGAAGAAAATTGATGACCTCATGAAATATACATATTCGCATTATTTCGTTATCATTTCCATATTTGTACCAATATAATTTCTATGACACATGCATATGTACATATATTATTTCTTTGGCAAAATTTGTCTGTATGTTTACGAAAGCACA
Source organism: Bactrocera latifrons (assembly GCF_001853355.1). Lineage (NCBI taxonomy): Eukaryota > Metazoa > Arthropoda > Insecta > Diptera > Tephritidae > Bactrocera > Bactrocera latifrons. The sequence goes on from NW_017537358.1 coordinate 88,953, forward strand.
TGCGAGCCATATACATTTGTACATACATTAATAATAACAAGAGTCGCACGCTTCTTTCGCATCTCCTTTGTCACGGTCAACCAATGGCCGAAAGTTGCGTTTTGTCAAAGAGTCAAGTGCTGAACACATTGAGCACGACAGACTGCAAGCGACATCTGTCAAATATTAATTATTAGGGACACAGTTATGTAGTTGTGCAGCTGCCTCAATCCCTGTGTTCCTAAGAACGTGTGTATTCTAATATCTGTCGCGTTCACGGTTCAGCAATTGTGTGATGATAGAAAATTCAAGCTGTGCCGAAAAAAATAAACGAATGGCCGCCTATTCACCGCTTCCCTTGCCGCTGTAACAGCTTCGTCTACAAACTAGCGTAAATATATACATATATGCATATATATGAGCTTGCATACATGTCGACGCAGATTTTAGCGAGTCACAGAAAAATATTTTAGAATGGACAAATATTATCAATCGACAACTCCGTTGTTGCCACTTTTCTGACTTCGTTCTGTGAAGAAGCATCAGAAAGTTGTTCAATTTATGATTTTTAGCTTTTGCCATCGTCCCGAAAAGACTCTCGTAAGCAGAGGCATGCTTGGAGAGATGTTACGGCGCCTGTTTTTATGATTGAAGCGAGGTCTAAAATATAAAAATGAATCGCAAAATGTGTTGCTAAGCGCATAACTGAAGAACGCCTGCACCAATTTGGTCGATTCTTTTTTCTAAATGTTCGTTGAGGTTCAAGGATGGTTTTCACGGCAAGAAAATTTCGAATAATCGCCGGAAAACCCCTAAAGATACCCATTTTCTTTTTCCCATACAAACGAAGGAATGTTTATTGGCTAGTAACGCTAAGAGAACGGCTACACCAATCTTAATGAAATTTTCAGAGGTTGTTCTGTATGGACCGGGGAAGGTTTTGAACTAAACAAAAAAACCGTATGCTTTTCGTGAGGTAAGTCGGAAAATTGGACAATTGCAAAAAGCAACTTTTTCACATATACATTTTTTTCAATTATCTGAATCGTTCAGTTTCGGTCGCTTTCTTTGTTTATCCGGCTATTCAAAAGAAAAAATGTTGAAAAATACTCAGTGAAAACTGTATATGTGTTTCAGAGAAAATGAACAATTGCAGATTGAAATTTGTTACGCAGGCACGTAGAGGTTGGCGTTCTTTTTGCCATGAGCGTATGGCAACCCAAGGCAAGGCAAGAGGTACTCCCAGGATGCGATGACATACGTGCGAAATTATGGATCGCGATCAATCAGCAAGCGATCGTCACGGTGTCACAGCACAAATTTTCAAACAACAGCCTCGATGTTTGATGGACTTTATCTTGACGCAACATATGGTATACATATATGGTGCTGTTAGATGCTGGATGTATTCTGTTGGAAAAAAGGTTAGTTGGATGGTGGATGGTGGTTACACTAAATCAAATAGATGAAATAATTTCTGCGGAAATTCCTGACGCAGAGAAAGATCCAGTATTATAGGAAGCGATGAAAACAAATATGTTTCATGGACCTTATGGACATCACAATATTTGTATGTCTGGCAATAAATGCACCAACATTAACATCACCAGACGACAATGGCAGAACATTTAGCATTCAATTTAGAAGAGTAAATATCGAAGTTGACAACACATGGACTGTACTATATTAATCATTATTGTTTAATTCACATTCAAATCTCATATCATTGTTGAGTATTGCAGTTTGGTAATATGGAGAAAATACGTTTGTAAAAACGTCACCAAAGGAAGCACATGGCGGTTATTGGTCTTGAACGAGATAAGATCAGCAAGTATCAAATGGTCGATACGTGAACTGCAATAAAGCGCTTTGTAGGATATTTTTTTTGCAATTCATGAACGCGTTCGGACTGTTGTGCGGCTCGCAGTTAATTTGGGGAATGGCCAAAGAGTGCATTTCAACCCAGAGAATACAAAGCAAAGCCAAATAGTAGATGGACATCCAGGTGTGTTCTTGACTAATGCATTAGGACAAATTTACACAATCCATCCGAAAAATGACGATTGCTTCCGCCTTCGGTTGCTATTGATTAATGTTTCATTTGAGGTATGTGCAACTTTTTGAGAAGCAAGCAATTACAATTGTTGGAACATGATAATCACTGGAATCAAACGATGGCATAGCTACTGCGAACGCTAATGAAATTCATGATGATGATCATTTCGACATATCAGCCTTCAAATCCGCGTCAATTACATATGATATAAACAAAAATTACATTACTGAAGGCATTTTACATCGTGTCATCGTATGGGTCAATTCCGGTTGATACTTCCGGTGGTTTGATATAAATTCGATCTGCTGTTTATCAATTCACGAAATACGAACTCATCGCGAATGTTCGGACATTTGAAAAATTAATGTAACTACGATACCTTAAGTGCACACGCAATCTTCTTATTCTTCTTGATTGGCGTAGACACCGCTTACGCGATTATAGCCGAGTTAACAACAGCGCGCCAGTCGTTTCTTCTTTTCGCTACGTGGCGCCAATTAGATACTCCAAGTGAAGCCAGGTCCTTCTCCACTTGGTCCTTCCWACGGAGTGGAGGTCTTTCTCTTCCTCTGCTTCCCCCGGCGGTTACTGCGTCGAATACTTTCAGAGCTGGAGTGTTTTCGTCAATCCAATATGTCAATGTCGTCGTATACCTCGTACAGCTCATCGTTTCATCGAATGCGATATTCGCCGTGGCCAACGCGCAAAATACCATAAAACTTTCGCAGAACTTTTCTTTCGAAAACTCGCAACGTCGACTCATCAGTTGTTGTCATCGTCCAAGCTTCTGCACCATATAGCAGGACGGGTATTATGAGTGACTTATAGAGTTTGGTTTTCATTTGTCGAGAGAGGACTTTGCTTCTCAATTGCCTACTCAGTCCGAAGTAGCACCTGTTGGCAAGAGTTATCCTGCGTTGGATCCTTGGTTATCCTTGGCTGGTTCCAAGATAGATGAAATTATCTACAACTTCAAAGCTATGACTGTCAACAGTGACGTGAGTGCCAAGTCGCGAGTGTTTGTTTGATGACAGGAGATATTTCGTCTTACCCTYGTTCACTGCCAGACCCATTTTTGTTGCTTCCTTGTCCAGTCTGGAGAAAGCAGAACAAACTGCGCGGGTGTTGAGGCCGATGATATCATTTTCAGCGGCATACGCCAGGAGCTGTACATTCTTATAGAAGATTCTATCTCTATTTGGTTCTGCAGCTCTAATTATTTTCTCCAGAAGCAGGTTGAAGAAATCGCACGATAGGGAGTCGCCTCGCCTGAAACCTCGTTTGGTATCGAACGGCTCGGAGAAGTCCTTCCCGATTCTGACGGAGCTTTTGGTGTTGCTCAACGTCAGCAGCAGGGATGCCAAATCCAGACATCGCGGCACAAAGGCAGCTCCTTTCCATGCTGTCGAAAGCAGCTCTGAAATCGACGAAGAGGTGGTGAGTGTCAATTCTCTTTTCACGGGTGTTTTCCAAGATTTGGCGCATGGTGAATATCTAGTTGGTTGTTGATTTTCCAGGTCTGAAGCCACACTGATAAGGCCCAATCAGTTTGTGGTTGTTCTTCAGGCGGGTAATTGCTATTCGAACTTCTTCCTGGTCGGGCAATGGGACGTCTGCTCCATCGTCATCGATTGGGGCATCGGGGTCGATTTCTCCTGGCATTGTGCGTTCACTGCCGTTCAGCAGGCTGGAGAAGTGTTCCCTCCATAATTTAAGTATGCTCTGGGCATCGGTGAC
>NW_017537358.1:92929-94411 GCF_001853355.1 Bactrocera latifrons
ACGGCACTCCTCGTCGTACCAGCTGTTCTTTTGTACTTTCCGAAAACCAATGGTTTCGGTTGCGGCTGTACGTAAAGAGTTTGAAATGCTCTCGCACAGTTCCCTTATATCGAGTTGTTGACGAATGCTCTCAGAGAGCAGGAGTGCAAGCAGAGGAGACGCAMGCACATCTAAAACACTGGCGATGTGTCTTCCGTCTATCACAACATGATCGATCTGGTTGGTGGTTTTTCGATCAGACAGCCAGGTAGCTTGATGAATCGTCTTATGCTGGAATCTGGTAGTACTAGATAGATATCCATATTTCGGGCCCGGCGAAGTCGATCAGCCTCAACCCATTTGGGGATGTTTCCTCATGTAGGCAGAATTTACCGACCGTAGTGCCAAAGATACCTTCTTTGCCCACCCTGGCGTTAAAGTCGCCAAGCACGATTTTGACATCGTGGCGGGGGCAGCTCGCATAAGTGCTTTCCAAGCACTCATAAAAGGCATCTTTGGTAACATCGTCCTTCTCTTCCGTCGGGGCGTGGGCGCAAATCAGCGATATGTTGAAGAACCTCGCTTTGATGTGGATTGTGGCTAGACGTTCATTCACCGGGGTGAATGATAGTACTCAGCGACGGAGTCTCTCTCCTACCACGAATCCCACACCAAACTTGCGCTCCTTTATATGCCCACTGTAGCAAATGCCACAAGGACCTACTTGTCTCTGTCCTTGTCCCGTCCATCACATTTCTTGGGCGGCAGTGATGTCAGCCTTTATTTTTACGAGGACATCATCCATTCCAGGTGCATGCCCTCAATTCGTAGTCCTTATTGCGTTTGCCATGGTCGTCATCAAAAGTAGGGTCTCTCATCCGAGGCTGTTGTTGCGTTGCTATTGGGGTGGTTTTTTTTACGTGGCGGGTCCCAAACCCAGCGCACAACCCTATGCGGGGAATGTTTCGCCTTCTCACTTTAGCTCACCTTCAAACGGATGTTCTTAGGCTACCCAGAGGATACTTGGTCAAGCACCGGAAGTCGTGAGCTGCTTGAGTCATATGTAAAAGAATCGTTTCTGGCCACTTCCAAGTGAATGGCGATCAGAAAACTTTCCTCACTTGCTTGAACTTTTACACATGACTCCATCCTCCAAATATAGCTTAATTAGTTTTAAAAATAATGGAATTTAAATGCCCCCTGCTCGTTGATGCATGTCCGGCATCTTACCAAAAAGTTGTTCATTACTGCTTGGAGAGTTGAGACAGGAATAGCCACARTTGTTTCTCGAATGGATTGCCTTAGATCATTCAAATTTGTTGGTTTTGCTTTGTAGACTTCCTGGGAGCAGTTCTGTCATAACAGGTTGGGCTATGTGAGGAGCTGCACCATCTTGCTGAAACCACACAGAGTTGAAAGAAATTCTCATTCGGCGTAATTTTTGATAGAAAAACTCTCTCAACATGCTCAAGTAACGGTCTCCAGTAACCGTAACGGTGTGAC
>NW_017537358.1:94856-103983 GCF_001853355.1 Bactrocera latifrons
CACCATTTGAAGCATCTTCTGGCAAAATTCCAAGCGAATCGGGAGGTCTGCAGCGTTCAGTTTGTTGGCCATTTGAATTTTATATGGGAATAAGTCCAAATCTTTGTGCATAATTGACTGTAATGACTGTCTGCTTACACCCATTTGAGAAGATAAGCTTCTTGTCGAAACACGTTTTGTTTTGTATGGCAGCAGCTACAGCAGCGATTGTTTCCTCGATGGTAAGGTCTTTTGTTGACTGTCCCATGCTCGGCAAAATTGTTTACAAGTCTCATTATGGTCTATCTGCTCGGAGGATTGCCGCCAAACGTGCGCCTATACTCTCTTTGAACCAAAACTACGGACTCCAGTGCGTGATAGTGGCGGACAATAAAATTCTTGTTTCAGTGTCAAAGTTATCCATTTTTGTTAAATGTAAAAGTTAATCTGCAAAATAAAAATAAAAATTAACCAGATTAATTAAATAGAAAAAAAGTTATTTAATTTTTTTTTTGGTGGCGGCTTTCATCAGCCACCCCGTATTGTGTATTGCATGGTGAGTGCTGTAAGAATACGAATGGAGGTTTACYTGGCTAAATCTGTTAAGATGACAATTAGAACAAGAAATATTGTATATCTGAGATGAAGGAAAAACCATAACTTGTTTCGATGTGAAAATATAAACTCTCAAGCAAAACGAGGAAAATTGTGTTAATATCAGCCATATTTGTTTCTCCAGGAATCTGATGAGGGAGCATTTCACATCCATTAACCCAGGAGCTTCGCTAAGCCTCCTTGATACAACTGAATTAAATTAAATAATTTGGCAATAGAAGGCACACAATAAACCACATTATCGCAGTGAATTATAATCTTATTTAATATTATTATTTTCTATTGTACCCGACACAAAGTAGAAATACCACAAGTATTTTTTAATTTGAAAGATTTTGTTGCAAGATTTGTGGGAATTTATTTCTTTGAATAAATTCACTGATTTTACTCTTGGACACAATTGATTAATTTAATAATAATTTCAGTATTTAATTCAAGAAATACTATTTTATACATGGTTTCTAAATAAACATTTATACAATTCTATTTTTTTAATTACAGGAAGATGATTTAATTGCCACAGTCGAAGAAAGCTCTTTTTATCAACGTCGTTATGGGAAATATTTTGATATGGTTATTGTAAATAATGATTTTGACAACACATTTCAGCAAGTAGTGAAAGTACTCGACGAAATGAGTCATGAGGAACAGTGGGTCCCTGTGAATTGGATATACTAAATCGAATTATATAACCTGCATATATAAACTTAATTTTCTTAAATTTGATTGAATATACATGTATTGATTCATTAGCACCTAACTGAATACTGTATTACTTATTATCATCCATTGAATTTATTTCAAAATATTTTTGAATAAAAAATGTTGCAAGGGGTGGGGATTACCCTTTTATGGCAATATAAATAGACAGTTAACTCTCTACTTGTTTACACTCTTAATGTCATATGATATAAAATAATGTTAGTATAGAATTATGTGGTGTACTAGTTTATATTCGACTATTTGACAGCTTTAACATGATGATGAAGTGAATTCAATTTACTTCACACTATTAAACTAGTAGATCCTGCGGTAAAGGACAGATATCAGACTGAAATCTATGAATATTTAAACCAACAAAAATAATCTTACAACATCGAAAAAGAATAGAAAATTTAAAAAGCTGCGACACTTACATGATATGTAATGTATTACAGTTGGATCAGAAACTAAAAACAAAACACGGAATGGTTCGAGGAACTCTCTGTTCTGCCTCCATCTAATAAAATTGCCGTTATGCCCGATGACGCAACGGCCAGTACCATGCCATTATTTGATCGTATTTCAGCAAGAATTAGTGAAATAAGGATGTTCCGGGTGGAACTCGGTGCATCCAAAAGGAAAAACCGACCTTGTCCTGCTAAAACTGCGAGCAAAATCCGGTCATAAATGATTCCTTGTTCGTCAGTCATTAGTGGACATTGCGAGTAACAATAGGTGCCATTTCTAGAGTGTTGTACTGCAGTTCAGGATTCATTTCAGTGTTAATTAATTCAGATGCAGTTCGATTTGACGAATTCATACCGAAAAGAGTGAGTGATAAGTTGGTATTGGCAATGAAAAGATCCTCAATAGCAATCAATGCTTCATTACATAGCGTCGCTGAATGATATCATTAGATCGTTGCACCCTGTACGATGTTGATGCTATATATCATCAGTCATTGAATCTCTGGACGTTATCCCACAATATCTGTGCCCGAGCTGGGAGACATGTGGTCAACACTATAGCGAATAGTAGACGAAGTTGAATGCAGCTTCAGCAAGCATACACTCCCTCTGGTTGCCGTCTTCCAGTCGAAGATAAAAGCAAAAAGTGTTTTGGGTTGACTGTAAATAATCACCCCTAAGCGTTCGACTTAAATAAATTGAAACATGCATCAACTTTTGAGCCTTACTTGCGGGGCTTCCATTTTTTTATTTGAGCCCATCATAATCTTGCAAAATCATCCGTAGTATTACACAATTCAAAAAATGCAGTATGTGTAGTTTTAGGTGGAGTTGTAGTAGAATCAATCACTGCCTCGTTCGTGAAAAATACACGCTGACCGCTTTCAAGATGGACGGCTAACTGAACAACTGCTGGATCCCGCTCATGAAATGGAAAACCGAAGATACGCCCATATCATTGCCTTTATGAACATACTTGCAAATATATTTGATGCTCTTTACAGAACGGCAAAAGTCAACATTAATATAAGCATTTTATGTCTTGCTTAGTAAAGGCGAATACGGCACCACCTAACGATTATCAATGCCGATGTCTGTGTTGCTGATACTTTTAATAAATGATTGTCCGCCATTATCGGAATTTCCTCGACGATATATTTAATATCCGTCGGTATTTGTTACCGTATCATTAGAGATATCTGTAGGGAAATTTTTAGTACATTTTCCATCTGCCATGCAAGGCGATGAACGATGTAGAGTACCGCATGAACTATGGATCATGTTTGCTGTAGAAATATGAAACAGCACTTGGTCAGTAGACGGATCTGGAATTTCCGCAAAATGATACTCATCAAAAAAAAAAAAAAAAAAATGTGGGCGTTAGGTAATCTTCGCCCTTGCCTCTCAACTAAATACAGCCAGCAACTTGTGGGGCCGAATACATGTAATGTACTAATGAAACTTATTAGAGACTTCAACTTTCGCCTGAATGCACGTGCTGGAATGTCATGACGATGTATTGCATTTTGGCCAGGCAATATTATATAATATTTTGGATTACATGTGAACGTGATAAGGAAATAAGGAAACACGGTCGTCCGTATTCACACACGTAAGCATAGCATTCTGTATTTACTCTTGCGTATGACGTGGACTGCCTACGTACGATGATGGTAAAATGACAGAGTTGAATGTACTCTTCTTCAAGCAGCTTGAGTTGATATATTGCAAGTATCGTAGTCGTTCGCCCTCTATCTTCGCATACACGTCGACCTGAATTGTTGACAAAGCTCACTACATCGTAGACTGACGTTGTTCAGGCCTCACCGAATCATTAATCGGTACGTATAATAACCTTTCGAGCTAACGTTCTTCAGTAATAAAATATTGCGAACTTTAGCATTAGTATTTCGAATTATTTCTGTTGCTCCAATGTCATTTGAAAGTAAGAATTGTTTGTTCGAATTGACTTTAGGAGTACGTTAGAATCTGGATCCGTACCGATAAGTAAACCGTTCAATGGTTCCGGTGGCGTTTCAGTTTCAGGTAGTTGCACTTTTCCTGGGGCGCAACACATCCCAGGCGGCTCATTTTTGTATTTCATAGCGTGACAATGAGGACATTCCTTATCTATAGCACCAATTACCACTTTTAAAAGCATAATATTCAATATCGGGCTCTTACTGAAATGCTAGACTCTAAAATCAATCAGATGTAAAGCACGATGTACCTATTGGCGTTATTGATCGTTTGTTCTGCGTCGATTAACCGTGAAACGGCGTGATTTTCGTTGTTCTAAACGATTGACTTCATTGCGCACAGCCTTTTATCTCTCATACTTCTGGTCCTACTTGTATTACGGCACAAATCAGCCCCTTTGCGTTTTCGTGGCACTGCTCATTGTACAAAACACATAGGCATAATAATATGCCTAATGAAATTACTTAATGATGGAAAACGTTGTAGTTATATATAATTACGGAATTTTTTATGAAAAAAAAGTTCCTGAGAAAAAAAATTAGAAACAATAGTTGTAAAAAATTCAAATAAGTATATAAAAAAGTATACTTACAAAAGCCGTTGTTGGTAGGACTTCGTGACACGTGTTGAGTACTTTTAAGGTTATGTGGTTTAACAAAAATTTGATTAACTGAACTAATCATGCAAAATACACTTAAAGTTAATAATTTTATTATGTCATAATGTTAGTTACCGTATTCCTCCGAAACCAGGTTGGATCTCCAATTATGTTGCTTCGTAATTTAAATGGTAAAACTATGTTTATCGGTGGTATGGTGCTTTGTATTGAGTGTTGGTTGCGATGCGTGGTGAGGTTGTGGGAATAGATTTTAGTGGTATGTGTTGTCACGTGATCATAAGTTATATGAATAGATCAAAATACATTTTTGAAGAATTAATGGATGTTTAGTTGGCCAAATATGTTAAGATGAAAATTACAAAATAAAAAATATTGTTTATCAGAGAAGCAGGAAAACACGTAGCGTTATCTTACGTGGTATATGCCACTAATTGAATAAACAATTTTTGTAAAAACACATTTCAACAAGCTGAGAAAGTACTCAACGAAATGAGTAATAAGAAACAGTGGGTCCCCGTGAATTGTTTATACTAAATCGAATTACATAATGTCCATTGAACAATCTTAAGTTTCTTAAATTGACTGAATATACACGTTTTAGTTCATTAGATTCCAAGCGAAGTCTGCTTCTCCAACTGGTCTTTCCAATGTAGTGGAGGTCTTCCGAATCCACTACTTTCCCCGGCGGGTACTTCGTCGAATACTTTCAGATCTGTAGTATTTTCGTCTATTCGGAGAACATGACCTAGCCAGCGTAGGCGCTGTCTTTTAATTCGCTGAACTATGTCAATTTCGTCGTATGTATATCTCATACAGTTCATCGTTAAATCGAATGCGAATGTGGCCCAGGCGGAAAGGCCATTGATTTTTCGCATGCCTCTGCACCATATTGCAGAACGGGAATAATGAATGACTAACGAAATTTTGTTTTCGTTCGTCGAGAAAGGACTTCACTTCTTAATTGCCTACTTAGTCCGAAATAGAACCTGTTGGCAAGAGCGTCTGCGTCGCGGATGTCGCGACTAACTTTGTTGTTGATGTTGATTCCAAGATAGAAAAAATTATCTTATGTTGCTTTGACAACAGTAGACAGTTTCGTTTTGTCCTCGTTCACCACCAGCGCCAGCATCAGGGCATTTTCCCAGAAATATGGAAGAGGCAACATCTGACCCTAATAAGCAAAGACGAAGGAGACCCAGGAACACCATCGACATATCGACCTCTATGCATGCTAGATACTGCAGGAAAGCTACTAGAAAAACTGTTGAAACCCCGCATCATAGCCGCCATAAACGATGCTGGAGGCCTATCAGAGCGACAACGTGGCTCAGACCAGGCAGGTCCACTCTCGGAGCTGTGGAAGACGTCGTGCGCACCGTTGAGGAAGCTCATCGAAAGAACAACTTCTCGAGGCCAATAGACCTCCTCGCAACAATTGACATACGAAATGCATTCAATAGCGCAAAATGGGAACCACGTTGGCTCAGCAGACAACATCGCCGCCATCATAACCGCGCGTAATACCGAAATGGCCAGGCGTTGATCAAGTTATGATACGAACACAGACATGGTTGGACTCACACGGCCTCAGCCTAGCTGCTGAAAAAACAGAACTGATCCTGCTCACTAGGAAACAGATCCTGCTGGAGGTAAATATTCAAGTCCATTCAGAGACTCTTCAAACGACGAAAACCCTAAAATACCTAGGAATAAGAATGGACAACAAATTAACATTCTGGGTTCAAATCCAACGTGCTGCAAAAAAAGTCAGCCAATATAACCATGGCGCTATCAAGACTTATGGCAAACACCGGAGGCCCACTTGCAAGTAGAAGGAAACTGCGTATGGACACAACACAGTCAGTGCTACTATACGGTAGCGAAATATGGGCCGATACATTAAATGTAGAAAATAGGCGGAAAGTGCTCGCTGAAGTGCAGAGAACAGCAGCCCTGAGAGTCGCCTCGGCATACCGCACTGTATCCGAACCCGCAGTGCTAGTGATAAGCGGCGTTATCCCAATAGACCTTCTCGCAAAGGAGAGAAGACAACTCTGGCTATGGAAGAAAGACGGTATAGAAACACACATGGCCACAAGACAACAGGCGAGGAAGCAAACTCTTGAACTCTGGCAAGATCGTTCGACAAAGAAGCATGAAGAACCGTAGAAAACAAGCTCGGAGAACTAAGTGTGGAAACTCTTATAGAAAAAATGATATTTAGCAGCGAAAACTGGGAAGTAATTGCCTCGTACGTGGAACATGTTCTACACACTAAAAAAAGAGACATGGACGCGGACTCCCAATAGTAGACGAGCCAAACAGCATGAAGTAGGCTACAAAATCGTAGGCATCCCTGGACGCAGGAAGAGTAGAAATGACCTGTAATGGGTCCATCTCGGAAACCTTACCCTGAGGTAATGCGAAAGCGGTCTCGGGGTAGGGAAAAATTCCATGATAGAAGGGGGGAATGTTTTAGTGGGTACACCACTCACGTAGGATGACGGCCATCACCATTTTCTTCGCTGCCTTATCCATTCTGGAAAAAGAAGAACTAACGTCGCGGTTGTGAAGGGCAATGATATCAATATAATAGGCGTACGCCAGCAGCTGTACACACTTATAGAAGAACTATTATTATTATCGAAATATTTTCGTCAAGAGTAGGTTGAAGAAGTCATACGAAAGGAATTTGCCTTGTCTGAAACCTCGTTTTTTCGTTTATACGGCGGTATTAGGTTTGCGTTCCTCCACAGGATGAATGACATTACTCGCCGAGGAAATCTCTCACCCATCACGAAACCCAACAACAGAGAAACAATTTCTCACATTTTATAGAAAAATTAAAGTAGATAAACTAAGAGTTCAACCGAGAGCAAAGTACTAACAGTGAAGAATAAAACGTTAACGAGCTCTTGAATGTCGGCAGTTTTAACTTTCACACGGATTTGAGCGTCTGAATGATCAACCACAATCAATGCCAAAAATAAAGGTTCGTTCAAACACATGAAAAACTTCAAGTTCTCTGGGGATGATAATATAATGCTGAACTCAAAAGAAACGCAAGGTTCATTGAAAGAACTTGATCTGGAATTGACATGCAATGAAAAATTAAATTTTTTAATTAAATTCATTTCCACTATACTTCAAAATAATGTTTTATTTAATTTTTATACCCTGATCAGGGTATATTAAGTTTGTCATGAAGTTTGTGACACCCAGAAAGAAGCGTCGGAGACCCTATAATGTATATATATAAATGATCAGTATGTTAAGATGAGTCGATTTAGCCAAGTCCGTCTGTCTGTATATATACGAACTAGTCCCTCAGTTTTTAAGATATCGTTGTGAAGTTTTGCAAACGTTTTCAAACTGAACTATCGAAATCACGTTCTTGTATTCAAAACTTTTGCACTTGACAAGATATATTCACGAAATTTGGTATAGACTATTTTCTGAGGCAACAATGCACTCTCCGAAGAATTGTTCAGATCGGCTCACTAGAGCGTATAGCTGTCATACAAACTGAACGATCGGATAGAAGTTCTTGTATGGAAAACTTCTGCATTTGACAAGATATATTCTCGAAATTTGGTATAGATTTACTAAGGCAACAATGTGATATCCGAAGAAATTCTTCAGATCGGATACTATAGCATATAGCTTCCATATAAACTGAACAGGTAGTTACTAAAAGAAATGCACCTGTGAAGGGTATATTAGCTTCGGTGCAGTCGGAGTTAACGTTTTTCTTGTTTCAATTTAAAAGTAATTAAATCGACGGTTTTGTATAAGCACAAACAAGCGCAACGTAAGAAGAACTGTAAATATAATCTATATAAATAAAAATAAATTGTTGTTCGTTTGTCTGATTAAAACTCGGGAACGGCTAGGTTGATTGAGTTTTAAAATGTTTGTCCTAGTCCAGGGTAGGTCTAAACGGTGAGCAAATAAGGAAAAATTGCGAGAAGGATAGAGTAAGACGACAATTCCATTTTCTTCTATAAAAGTTGACCACTTACTTTCTGTCAAACATTTGACGGTATTTGTACTCTCAGTTCCACTCGAATTGAAGAACGCATTAAAACAAGACTTTTGAATCGACAACATAATATCAACTTTGCTCATAACATCGTGTATTTAAATTTCAAAAAAAAAAAAAAATTTAAGTGTTGACATGTTTGATGGGTGCCAACCTTACAGTGTTACCAACTCTCAAAAATATTTTTATTATAATAGCGGGGCATCTCGGCAGGATATAATTTATAGAATACTAGCTGCATTGCCGTGACCATTGCCTTTGGAGACTCCAAATTGCTCATTGCTTACTAGATATAGTTACAGAGATACATAGTTTGCAATATATCGTAAGCTATAAGCAGAGAACGTCTATCATAGAGAAGGTTCACGTTTCAAATATYGTAACTTTTCGAAGGGGTRCTCGGYAGAGATGGTCCAGTTTCACCACAGACAAATTATAAGCGTGTTTCACCACGAAAATAGCAGAATTGAGCATTTTCAGTGTTAAATGAGAAAAATAATGCTAATTCTAATGTTAACAAATTTACGCCTAGAGATTCGTTTATTTTCTATGCGCAACTGACTCGGCACATAATTTATGTACATCTGTATATATTTGGTATCAAAGCATATACTTAGTATATAAGTGCATAAGTATGTATGTATGTTTATTAAAATCTATGTACATATGTATTTCATTATGATTCCATAAAATCATTAAAAATATAAAAGATAAAGTTTGTAT
>NW_017537359.1:0-1252 GCF_001853355.1 Bactrocera latifrons
AACAAAATTGGTTGTATGGAAGTATAAGAGGCAGCAATACAACTTTTTACGGAAAACTACCGTGCTAAAGCCCTTGACACATTTGTCAGAGGACTTTCGGGTGACCTTCCTAGGCTTCTCGGCATCAGAGAACCAAAAAGCCTACCAGAAGCTCTTCACCTTTGCCTGAAGTTAGAAAATCAAAACTTTAGAGCAAATTACGCTAACAATCAATTTCCTAGACAACAATTCCAACAACCAAATCAAATATTTAATCCTTATGGTCAACAATGGTATCCCCAAAATCCAGTAAACCAACAACATGGTTTCATAATCAAAACCCATTTAATCAACCACCAAATAATCCCCCTCCAAGACCACCAGAACCACCTCAACCAACGGACGTAAACGTTAGCCTAAGAACAAATGCTATAAATTACGCCAATAGACCAAATCCTAAATTTACTGTTAAACGACCATCAAACCTTTCAAACAAAAATGATCTGCAACCAAAAGTTGAAAGGAATTTTCATGTAAACTCAAACTTTGAACCTTACAGCGAACAAAATTATCAATACAACAATGACTACCAAAACAACGAATACGACTATGACTTTTCCGATACAACACAAACCGACGAAAACGAACAATCACTAGACCTGACAGATGTACATTTTTTAGATTAAACAGCTCTTTGTTACCTTATTTCAACTGCAAACCGAAGAGTGGAGAAATTTTAAAAATCTTAGTCGATACACGTTCCAATAAAAACTATATTCAATCAAATTTAGTACCAAACCCCAAAGAAAACAATAACCCTTTTTACGCAAATTCAATCGGTGGAAAAATACACATTACCCATCACACTTTTCTAAATCTTTTTAATATTGAAGAATGCAAATTAAAATTTTTTTTGTTACCCACTCTTAYAACTTTTCACGCAATTCTTGGAAATGATAGTGTAAAGGAACTATCAGCAATAATACATAGTAAAGAAAATTTCATGATCGTAGCAAACAAACTTAAAATTCAACTCCATCAATATAGAGCCCAAGACGTTCATTCCATTCAAATCCGTGACGAACATATGAATACTTTAGAAAAAAATGAAATTAAACAACTTATACAACAACACAGAAACTTATTTTCAGAACCTAATGAAAAACTAACGTACACAACAAAAGTAGTAGCGGAAATTAGAACAAATTCAGATACACCTATCTAATCAAAATCATACCCATATCCTGCCAGTTTAAAACAAGAAGTAGAAAAA
>NW_017537359.1:2447-17371 GCF_001853355.1 Bactrocera latifrons
ATATCTAGGACATTAAGTAAAACCGAAGAAAATTATGCATTTAATGAAAAAGAAATGCTTGCTATTATTTGGGCATTAAATACTTTTAGAAATTATCTCTATGGAACGGCAAAAGTAGTAATCCATACAGACCATCAACCTCTCACATACGCCTTAAGCAATAAAAACAATAACTCTAAATTAAAACGGTGGAAAGCCATACTCGAAGAATATAACTACGAATTAAGATATTAACCTGGTAAAGCCAACATAGTAGCAGATACACTTTCAAKACCATTCGAAATAAATTCTTTATCAGTAGCCACACATTCAGATGACAGCTCATCTCACAATCTAATTCCAGCCGTAGAAGTACCCATAAATGTTTTCAAAAACCAACTTTGGATCTCTTTAGGAGACGAAGATAGTTACCTATTTAAAATACCATTCCCTACATACCATAGACATGTAATAATTAAAAAAACATGTTCCTCAGAAAAAAATAGAAGCAATAATTAAACAATGCAAAATATGTCAAGAAAACAAATACGACCGTTATCCTAATAAACCACATTTACTTGAAACCCCTATTCCACAAGATCCTGGAGAAATAGTTTAAATTGATATATAGAGTACAGAGAAAAATCTTGTACTTACCGCAGTAGACAAATTTTCGAAATACGCCCAAGTTAGATTAATAGAATCAAAAAATCAATCCCTTGCGACAAATACTTTTTTCCTTCGGTGTACCGAAAAACCATAGTTATAGATAATTAAAAATCTTTAAACTCAGCCTCAATACAATTTATGGTCGAAGACCAACTTGGTATTAACATTTTCAAAACACCCAGATATAGACCCAAGATATAGAAAAGAAATTGTAAAAGAAGACAAATGCAGTGTCGTAATCACAGAAAAAGGACGAACAGTACACAAAACCAATATCAGGACCTAGCTACATATAATTCTTTATTTTAATTTCTCAGATTTTTCGTACATTTGGTGTACGCTGACTTTAGGATAATAGACTATACACACTCACAACTAGCCACATTTAGTACAGGACTAGTAAAAATTCAAAGAGGAACATTCCGACTGATACACAAAGTGGACATAGAGTAATACCAGAACGCACTAAACAATTTAATTAATTCAATTAGAACTAAAGGTAAAGAAAAAAACCCACTCCTTCCTATCCTCATTAATGAACTAAAACTGACACAGACATACTTAAATAGACTAAAACCAAAGAGATTTAGGAAATCAGTAAACGAATTAGGAACAGTCTGGAAATGGATTGCGGGAAATCCTGACCACGACTACTTAATAGTACTAGAAAATCATATTAATAATATAATTGAAAATAATAACGAACAAATAACAATCAATAAAGTAATTTTCGATAACTTTACACTAAATAATATTGAAGAATCTATCGAATTAGCAAATGTTAAACTTGCATCAAATGAAACTATGTAACTATACATTATTGGAATACCGTTATCTAATTAAGATCTTTGTGAATCAATTATGATAAAACCAATAAAAATAAAAAGGAATATAAAGAAGATTCCATTTGAAAATGTAATAGCGTGTAAGAATAATAAAATATTTGGTATAAGCAACAAATGTAAAGAATATAATTGTATAAAAATATGTAATAACAAAAATATTATAGACATAAGCAACACTAYCTGTGTCCCTCGTCTACTAAAGAGCAAACCGGTAGAATGCATTTTAATAAATAATCAACACATACCATCGGCAGAAAATATATCACCTGGCATTATATTACTAAACCAATATAACGGTACAGTAAAAATTGACAGCCAAATTATACATCTTTCCGGATCATATGCAGTAGAATACCATAATTCCACGGTGTGGATAGAAAACCAAACATACTCATTTAACGAAAAATWTACCAGCAAACCGTTAGCAGCAATTTTACAACCAAATAAACCATCGTTTCAAGAAAAAGAAATTTTAAGTTTGGAGATGATGAAGGAGCTTCATCTGAACAACACACATMATCTGGAAAAATTAAAAATAGCCCACACTGCAGCTTTAATTACCAATTTTTCGCTCATAATCATCTGCATGATGTGMATAATCGTAATTATCACCATTTTGAGTCTAAAAAATAAAGGCAAAGCAAGTATAACAGAGCTATCAAATTACCATGCAAACGTTAATCTGAACCATCATAGTGAAGTCAAAACACCTGAAATACCTACACTAGAAGGGTCAAAAACTCTGACAGATCAAATGCAGCAATAAAATGCAGATTAAAATGAAACTTACTTGAAGTTAAACTTTGAAATATTTCCTTTCGTTCTGCATCAAAAAAAAAAAATAGTTGATTCATTTCTTATTTAACCAAAGTTGTTTAAACAAGAGCAGCACTTTTTCCAAACAAAACTGGTTGTGYGTTTGTTCGCTGTCAACCGAATGAAACATTAGAAGTTATGTGGGAATCCCACCCCACCTCATTCGTGTTGAATTAGATCGTATTGTGAAAGAACTCGGTACGTACACATGTATGTAAGTACATAAGCATGAATCTCTCGCATCTGATGTTGCTGAACTCATTTAAAATTTTATTCAAATTGCATTCACAACATTTGTCACATTAGTAAACAGCTGATTCGAGTATTGGTTTGTGTATGTTCGAAAAGACGAAAATCCAATCAGATTCTGTGACACCATTTAAAATCAGAATTTGTTTTCACTTCTGACAGCTAAGCAATTCTGTCTTGGATTTCACAACACCCCTGACTATATGTACATTAAACTTTTTCAGTGAAATAAACCGCTCTGTTCACGTTCAATTATTAAAATACAGTTTTTTTTTATTCGGACCGCGATAAATTTGCTATCGATTCCAACGACTACACCCACAATAAGATTTTTTGTAATTTTTTTTTACGACAACTAATAGCTTATTTTCGAAACGATTTTAATCAATACAGCGTTTATCCTTATCCAATTAAATATCTTAAATACATTGTTGATTTAATATGAATATCTTAGGAGATATTATATCAGTAATTTTCTTATGTTTCTAAATGGTAAGTATTTACATATTTTTTACTTCGACACATATTACTAATATGGCAATTTGTGCATAGTTAATCATACAAATAGATCTGAGTAAATTTTGTACTGAAATTATAAAGTCATGTCTGGAAGACGTCGTCGTTCGGACATAGGTCGAAGTACAGTGAACGCCAGAAGACTACGTTCAGCAAGAGATGAAGAATCGTCAACGGAATGTGAGCTCGTCTTAGTCAGGTCTGAGATAGAGAGAGAATCTTCAGTAGAGCGTGAGGTTCGTCACAGCCGGGATCGAGATAGGCATACGATTCATAGAGCCAGAGGATCGTCAGTAGATAGAGCGTGAGGCCCGGTTCAGTCAGCTTAGGTATAGATATAGAGCTGAGAGAGAGAGAGAGAATCTTCAGTGGAGCGTGAGGCTCGCCGCACCCGAGATATGGATAGACATCGAATACAGAGAGCCAGAGAATCATCAGCACGAGTTACTATTTCATAGGTAAGTAAAGAAAATTCTGCCCTGAACTACGATCCTTTGAATTCTTACAAGGACGATCRTATAGTATCAATAGGTACTATGTCAGTAGTGTGTGAACATTGCTTGGCAGTGAAATTCAAGGACGAATCGAAAGGCATGTGTTGCTTACAAGGAAAAGTCAAATTAGAAGAATTCTCCCTCCACCTGAACCACTTCACTCTCTTCTTACGGGTGATCATCAGAAATCTAAACAATTCATGGGCAATATACGCCGTTATAATAATGCATTTCAAATGACCAGATGCACAAGCATCTACGCGGTGTTCAAGTGTTGCTCAGCCAATTGATAGAGATTTGATTAGATCTCTCGAAGATACGTTACAACTGCGATTGAGAGTTTCCGGCAGATACTCCTGACTTTAATGTCCTAATCCATGCAAATAAAGTTCCTGTTGGGGAACACAGAGGACGATACAATGCGCCCTCCACGAGCGAAGTAGCAGTGGTGATAGCCGAACAGCAATTTGACAAAAGAGATTTTCATTTTCTTCACGACATTGCATCAAAGGATATTGTAAGCTGTCATAAGATCTTTTAAACTCTGAAATTTTTTTCAAWTTATCATCTCGACTATATTGTATTGCATACAATATCCTTTGATGCAATGTCGTGAAGAAAATGGTTATGCCATTAATATTTCTCAAGTTGACCCACCTCTGCGTAAAACAGTGTCATGTATGAACTACTATTGCTTACTTATTGTGCCATTGTTCATTTTGCGCATTTTTTGATTTGATTTTCGTATACTTGGGAATCGATATTATCTTTTCTCGTTTTCGTAACCGATTCCAAATACATTTGTTGCCAACCATTATTGCTATTGGTCATTTTTTATACTTTACTGGTTTGGCCTTCGTATATTTAAGAAATCGATTTATATATTTTTTCGTTTTCGTTGATGATTCTTTATATATCTGTTGCCAACTGATATAAGGCAAAATGAGCAAGCCAAAGCCAACTCTCGCAAACCTGTCTCCAAGTAAGGAGTTGACGGACTTAAAGTCGTTAAGACGTCAAAGAACGGTTGCGAAAAGTAGTATTTTGCGCAYTAAAACGGGCCTTTTCAAAAAAACTATGTCTTTAGATCCAATCGAATTGGAATGTCGTCTCGATATATTAAATTAGTGAAAAATTAATGAAATGCCAGTTAAAGATTGAAGAAATTGATGAAGACGACATGGAATTTAACCATTTGGTTAATTGTCTCTCTGGAGAGGCTTGGGAACAGTTAAATCGTTTCAGATGTCAGATGAAAATTACCCGAAAGCGTTGGCAAGTCTCAAAAAAGTTTATGATAATAAATGTTTGATATTTTTCAACACAATATCTAAACTTTTTGAGCTGCCAACCATCCCAAAGCCATCCGCGCCTTCATTGCGATCAATGATTGATGAAGTGTCTGCTGTTTATGACTTTTTGCTATCTCTGGGCGATGAGAAGCAAATAACAAACGGCATTATTATACACATTGAAATGATAAAGGTTGACCYTGCCACCCGATCCAAATGGGAAGAACAGCTGGACTATGACAAGCTGCCTCTGTGGAAGGAAAGTGAAGCCACCCTAAATCGAAGACTCCAGCAGTTATCAGCGGAAGGAGCATCACATTTAAGGACGAAAACCATACCAACAGTCAGTACGAATCATGGGAAGCAGCAACAAATGGATAGGACCAAATCGGCGCTAGTTGCTGCAAACACAAGGCAGCCTAGTTGCCAACAGTGCAACTCGAGGGTCACCATTTAACTGCCTGCTCTAATTTCAAGGCTCTTCCGGTGCAACAGAGATTCGAGTTCGTCAAATCGGTACCCTTATGCATAAATTGCTTGCGTAAGGGGCATACTGTATCCAAGTGCAGAGCGGATCGATGTCGTGTATGCAATCGATCGCATCACACGTTGTTGCACCAGTATCCAGTGTCCTTCCCCGTTGCATCTCATCCGTAACCATCTACCACACATGCCATGCATACAGCGAGTATGCCGGATCGAGTAATGTTGGCAACAGCAGTAATTTCAATGAGGACCAGCTGTACCTGCCTGCGAGAGCGTTGCTGGACTCAATCTCCCAGGCCAACTTCATGACGGAGAGCTTGGCACAAAAGTTGCGAATTCGACGTCAGCACAAAACATTAAGTGTAATAGGAATTGGCAATYCCAATATGAACGTGATGTCAAAACTAAGCGCGTTTGTTAAGTCGCGGTTAAATAATTATGAATTTTCGGCGGAATTCCGGGTAATGCGATGCATTTCGGCAAATCATTCAGACTATAACAGCAATGTTAGTGGCTGGAAAATTCAGCACAATATTGAATTGGCGGACCCAGAATTCGCAAATCTAAAAAAGTGGATATCGTTTTGTGCACTGAAACATTTTTTGATCTTTTAGCAGTTGGTCAAATTAAAAATGGTCCTAACCAACCAACTCTTCAGAAAACCCTTTTAGGATGGATTGTATCTGGCAAATACGCCAGTAACATAAGTTCTCCACCCAGAGTACATAGCACATTATGCCAAGCTGAAGAAGACTTTACGTCAATAGATTCAGATTCAAATGGCATTAAATTCACACAAGAGCAACAAGAGTGTGAAAACTTTTTCGTAAATACAACTCAAGTATTGCCTTCAGGACTGTTTSAAGTGAAACTGCCTTTTAAAGCTCACCGTAAGTTACTTGGTCACTCCTATGACACCGCAGTTCGGCGGTTTCAGGCCCTGGAGAGGAGGACATTAAAAGATCCGGAACTTCGTAAAATATATCAGGACTGTATGAATGAATATATAGCATTCCGTCACATGAGCCCAACGAACAATAACATCACGATTGAGCCACACTACTTCATTCCGCATCAATGTGTTTTAAGGCCCGAGAGCACAACAACCAAATTATGTGTTGTCTTTGATGCTTCGAGTCGATCTCCAACTCAAATAGCGTTGAATGAACTTTTAATGGTAGGTCCAACCATCCAAGAAGGATTACAATCAACTCTTCTTCGTTTCCGCTTACATAAGTATGCACTAACAGCGGACATTACCAAAATGTACCGTCAAATAATTATGCATGAAGAAGTCAGAAATTGTCAACTTATTGTGTGGAGAGAGCATCCTTCAGAGCAAATACAAATTTTTCGTCTTAACGCCGTAACATACGGCACTGCGCCTGCTCCATGCCAATACAATGAAATATCCACTCGGTTCATTGGCCATCTAAAGAAAGAGAGTTTTGAGTCTCTAGATCTTTTGAAAAGTGAGGTAATTAAAATATTAAACGCGGCCGAATTCATCTTAACCAGATGGTTTTCGAACCACCGTAAATTTTTCGGCAGTAATTGCACTGAAAAGTTTCAATGACAAAAATTCCACTAAAACGTTAGGAATTTATTGGTTGCCGAAAGAGGATTTGTTTCGATTTTTCCTAGATGACAATTTTAATGATTTGTGAGCCACTTAACGAAACAAATTATCAGTTTCTGCTCGCCTTTTTGATCCTCTTGGATCCAAAAGCTTTGGATCCAAAAACTAGACTGTGATAAGTCGATTCCATTGCTCCTTGACACCAGCTGGCAGAACTTTAAAGCCAGCCTAATACAGCTTTCATCGATGAGCATTCCTCGTTACGTAAACGTTGAATCGAGTGCCATCTGCCAAAGACATGGCTTCTCCGACGCCTCAATAAGGGCGCACGGATGCTGTATATACATACGAAGCCAATCTGTTAGTGGTATTAAATGTATGCTGCTTACTGGAAAGTCTAGAGTTGCTCTGCTGAAGACCAAATCTCTTCCGCGCCTTGAGCTCTCGGCGGCACATCTTCTTTCGAAATTATGGTCAAGAGTAGCGCCTATGATGAATGAGCATTTCGAAAAAACTACATTTTGGACAGACTCTGAAATAGTTTTGCATTGGATTAAAACACATCCATCCTCACTACAAACCTTCGTCGCAAACAGAGTGTCCGAAATCCAAGAGTTGACTGACAAAGTACATTGGCGACATGTGCCAACGAAACAAAGTACCACCTCTCCCATACGATGCCAAATTTCCGCTTTTATTAAATAAAAGTGGGCACTTCGTTATAACGTATTTACGGTTCCTGAATATTCGAAATCACCATGCTTGGGCTAAAGCGTTCTTTGCGCTTCTTCGAAAACGCGTCTGGCTAACTAATGTTGTCGCTAAAACTTATATTGCAGTTTTCGTTTGCTTTACTTCCAAAGCAGTACATTTAGAATTAGTTTCAGACCTGTCAACTAATTCACTTATTTTCGCACTAAAAAGGTTCATTGGTCGCCTAGGAATGCCCCAGAAGATGTTCAGCGACAACGCTACCAACTTCGTTGGCGCCGATCGCAAGCTGCGCGAGCTGAAGGAGGTGTTTCTGGCCCAGGGAACGGAACTGATGGGATTCGCCGCAGACGAAGGGTTCAGCCTCATCTTTATACCAGCGCGTGCGCCGCACTTCGGCGGATTATGGGAGGTCGCGGTGAAGTCCGCCAAACATCGGGCACAATTAAGCGCCCCATACACAAATTAGCCTTACTTCCAATGGACGTTGAAGGAAAATGATCCTGTCAAGGTGGCCGGTGTTACGCCAAGCGACATCTTTATAAATTTAAAACTAAACTTAAGAAAATTAAATATTAAATTATTATAATGAATGATGAAATTGCATTTATAAATATTGAATTGTACAAAATAATATACTTACTTTAATAATACATTTATATTATCTTCCTTTATTACTTACCTTAATTCATCTATTACAATATTTAACGAAAGATAATTACTTACCCCTTTTGTTATATATACTTATATTACCTCTAGATTAAGCCGTTAGTTTAAGATTTAGGCTAAGCGATTGCATAAAATTAAATAAAACTCTCTCTTGTATTTTGAATGTGAAACGGTACGCACGCATTTTAATTTGTCGGGTAAACTTAACTTTTTTCGAGGCAGGCAGTTGGTGACTTTTTAATTTCTAATCGCGCATCCCAGTTATAGTTACTTTTTCGTATCTCAAAAACGCTTGAGATTTTTCAACATACATATAGTTATGTGTGAATGTAAACAAATATGACAGACCATACGCATAATGCTTTTAAATTTGTCTACATTCAACATATGTATGTACACCAGCGAAGCGCTGTACCCAGCCCGCGGGCAGCCGACTTAATTGCTCTCTCACAGATTCGCTCACACGTATTAGTCAGCCGCTCTCTATATATTGTGGAAAATTAATGTGCATTTGAAAAACACTTGATAAACGACTGTAGACTGATACGCATGTAATTTGTATGTGCGCGCTGATTAACAATTTTACTATGTTTAATATTGAGTGGGAAAACAAGTTTTTGTTTTMCGAAATTAATTTAGATAAGTTGGTTCAAACCCATGAAAATATTGATTTTTAGTTTTTTGATACAGCCGTTTAGGTGAAAACTTCAACATAAATTCAATATTTAAATAAATATTTTTGGAATTTTAATTTCTTTTTGACACGTGAATTGTCTTTTTTTTTGTAATTGAGAAAAAATTAATAAGGAATTTCATTAATTTCACAATTTTGTAAAAGTTGTCGAATCACTTTCAAATTTTTTTTACGTTAATTTATACTAAAGTTTTGTATTTTTTTTTAGGTGTAGCAGCAAGCTCTCTCATACTGCAACACAAGCACACAGTTTGGTAGTGTGATGTACACTCAATGCTTCATGAGAAATCTTCGTTCACACGGACAGCCAATGGYGAAGCTCACATTTTGTCAAAGAGTCAATGTGKTCACAACATTGTATTGTTGGTAGAAAATCTGAACTGTGCGAAAAAACATAAACGAACGGCCGCCGATTGTCTCCGCTTCCCTTGCCGCTGTACAGCTTCGCAAACAAAGTATCGTATATATGTTTGTGTGAGAGCTTGTACACATATCGACGCAAATTTTTGCAAGCCGCGTAAAAATATTTTGCACATTCCTTGATTAATACAGTCAATCCCGGCTATGTGCAACAATCTAGGATACAGATTTTTGTGGTTTCTAAAAAAAAAAAAAATATAATATGGCACATAAGCGAGTGCGGATATTTAAGCGAGTGGTATTTAAAACAATAATTTCTATGTATTTCAACAAACAAACAGTGAGATGCTGCAAGATATGGGCAGTTAAGAGGGATGATTTTCATTCAAGTGGAGTACTACTTAACCAGGATTCACTGTACACATAAATCAGAGGAATATTGAATATTTTATTTGGCACATTTCTTGACTTGAAAATCGACAAATAAACTATGTTGTCAATTTTATTATAATATATTTTAATACTTATATTTGCGGGGTTGTCACTTTTTCCTTCTCATACATTTCAGAAATATATTCAATTTATGATTTTTAGCTTTTGCCATCGTCGCAAAAAGACGCTTGTAGGCAAAGGCAAAGAGTTTGCCTCTTGAAAGTACGCTTACGTTCATGAATGAAAATGTTGTTGTTGTGAGTTTTTCGACAAATTTCGGCTTGTGACGCTGCTGATGACACTTGAAACGATTCTTGTTGTTGTAGGACAATATTTGTAATTTTTGCGGGTGACTTATCTACAGGTGAAGGCATTTAAGTATGTATGTTGTGTATGGATTATTTTTGTGTGGGAATATCATACGCACATTTACACGTGTACGCATACAAGTATGTATGATGCTATTTCAAACGATTGTTATTTTTGTAAAGCAATGTTTGTAGTTTTTGGAGGTTGTATGTTACATGTGTACGCATATGCATAMAAGTATGTAGGTTTGTGTATGCGTCTGCAATGTCATATGCACATATTTATGTATACATATGAGCAGCGCGGACTTGCTATTACTGATAAGTGATAATATGATTTGAAATCGCGAAAGCGTACATAAGTTTTGATTGATAAAATATACGATTTATGTACATTTATCACTATTGTAATATATTTAATTTATTTAATATATTATTATAGTTTGTTATATACATATCTATCATTCATTCAATACTTCATTATGCACATAAGTATGAATATTAGAGTGGGAAAATGTTTTTCTTGACAAAACGGTTATCAAAATCGTAAACTACGATGAATTCTAAGAAAATTTGCCCAAGAAACTATGGGTCTAAAATCAAACTGGAGCTTCCGGTTTTTAGCGAGAAAATTTCGTATATTGTATTTTGTAAAAACATCCAATTTCTATTCCACTGTCGATTGTTTGCTTGTTTTGTAGCTATCGAAGCTAATATGCTCAAATTTGGTGTGTGCTGTTATATTTAAGCAGAAAAATCGACAGTACAGAAATTTTTTATAGGGGGCGTGGCACTGCCCACTTACGAGTTCATATGTATATCTCTGGAACCTCCCCACCGATTTCATTCAAATTTGGTATACATATTACACAATGCCTACTGGACTACTATCTGGAAAATGATCGAAATCGGATAATATGGTTATTACCCACCCCGCATATAAAGGTAACTATAGAACGAATACAATTTCGCGGAAGATTAAAGCTATTAAAGTTTGAAATTTTATTTATTATTATTTTAATTTGTATGGATGGATAGGTAACATATACACATACCGATCACAGCGGCCAACGACTATACCATGCTGAATACATCGCTTCTGGTCCGATCACCGAAGCTTTTTAAAACCCTATCTAAATACTATTATTTTATAAATATCTAATTTATTTTTAAGGGTCACAACGTTTTATTTCTTAAAATTACAAAGCCCATGAGCTTTTACATTTCTTGTGTATTGATGATTTAATGGAAAGTTTCATAAAAAACTTTTTTAACATTAATCTAAACATCAAAATTAGATCGTTATCTATACAGTTTCTAAAGCTCTTGGAATTTCCTTTCGAAAAAATCCAGACATAACCGCTTTTGTTAGTTTCTTAAAAGATTCAATAACATTTTTGAATGTTTTAAATTTGTGTAGAGCAATTTCTCAAAATTGCAAGTATATAGACATCTTAAGATAAATTTGATATGCATCACAAAAAGAACGGTCACTGTACGGTCACTGCTTGATGTTTTCGGCTCCAGTAGTTGTTACTATTTTCCATTTCATTTATTGAAAAAAAAAAAAACAAAATGTAAAGTTTCTCGCTAAAAACTGGAAGCTCCATTTTGATTTTAGACCCATGGTTTCTTGGGCAAATTTTCTTAGAATTCATCGTAGTTTACGATTTTGATAACCGCTTGGTGCATTTTTTTGCTCCATACAAATTGACCCACTCTAATACATATATCAAATGAAATAAATAATTAACAATGACTACGAATATTGCTTTGAAAAAGTAATTTAATTCAAATGTATTCCATTGCATCCGTATTCATAAATATGCACAAAACGAATTCTTTTGAGTACATATGTATGTTTGCATATAAACGTATAAAAATATAAGCAAAAGAGCGAACATACGTCTGTTAGAGCAATAACGACTGTCCCGTAAACAATTGACCCTCCGTTTTTAATTAATAACAAGAAAACCAAAGAATTTTTTCAAAGTCTTGTTTTATTTCTTATTAATGAGTACTATAGAGATTACAAATTATAAATAACATTTAACAAATTTTTATTTTCTGTAAAAATGTCTTACTTTTTTCTTAAGACCCTTCATTATGTTTTGTACAGTGTTTTCATCGATAGTACCGTACGACTTTCGATACTTATTTCTAAAATCTTGTAAATTTTTTGCAGTACCTTTACTCTTCCGGATATTCGATTTCATTAGAGCCCAATATCTCTCAATAGGTCGAAGCTCTGGGCTATTAGGTGGATTCGTTTTTCTTGGAACAATATTGACATTATTGCTTTCATACCACTCCATGGTAGCTGTAGAATAGTGAGAGGTTGCTAAATCAGGCCAGAACATTACAGTACCCTCATGTTCGCTAATATAAATTTTTGAATTGATGGTGCCCTGTGTTATAAAAAAACTGCTTCTCAAACCGCAAGTACATATCACTTGCCAAACCATATACTGCTTGGCAAATTTGGTAATTTTCTTTTCCTTAAATTTTCTCTGTACTTGCCCCTTCTTCATACAGGTATAATATTCATGCACCGGTAACTGTTTGAAATCTGCCTTAACGTAAGTTTCTTCGTCCATCACGCAACAGTAAAATTTTGTTAGGTATCCTTCATACAAATTTCGAGGTCGTTTTTGAGCAACCAATTGCTTTTCATCGGAACAATCTGGCACTCTTTGAACTCTATATGTCTTTAGCTTACTATCACTCTTTATCCTTTGTACAGTACTTTTAGAGGTACCTGCTTTAACAGCAACATCTCGTACTGAAGTTTTGGGATTCTGCTTAAAAACTTCCTTCACTCTTTTTGCCAAATTTCCTTCTGCACCTGCTTTTCTACCTGAACCTTTTTCGTATAGTAAGTACACCCTTTTTGTAATTCGAAACAACCCTTTTAACAGTACTTTCCGATGCTCCAGTTTTTTTTAGCAATAACTGAATATTTTAATTCTGGATTTTCCAGGTAAGTGGACAAAACCAAATCCCGCACTTTTTCTTGATTGCTAGACGTCTTAATAGTTTGAAGTGTTGACACCAAATGTTAGACATTTTGTTAATCGTCAGATTATAGAGAAAAAAAAAAAACAAGTCCCCATTGAGACTAATGCCATAAACAGTTACGTCACAATCTTAAGGAATAAAAGGGTCAATTTTTTACGGGACAGTCCATATATAGTGTTGAGCRTAATTTTTATTTCACCCTCAGCTCTGTTCAAACGAAAATGTTGAAGTTTCTCCCACCGAGCTGGCAGTGGTGAAACTGGCTCATCTCGACCGAGTTAGCCAAAACTATTTTTACGATCTCCGCGCCGTGAACCTTCTCTATGATAGACGTTCTCTGATAAAAGTTTACGGGAAATTCGCACAATAGTGGGTGTACAAAAATTTTATTGAAATCAATTAGAAAAAGTACGTCTGGATCGTATAACCGTCTATCATGAAAGAGACCGCTTCTTTATTCAATAACTCCTTAAATATACATTTAACGGATTGTAGCATCACGCCACATGAGACATATGCACATACTTACATGTATGTCTATAGATTACATATTTAAATTCACTAAGTTAGAGCGAAACTACTGAATACACGGCTAAAGGCTTGTGTACTCCAATCATATGGATCATTCAGCAATCAGCTGACTGGTATTGGTTTGTGTCCTTACTATTTATACGCAAGACTTCATTCTACACAACTTAAATATTGAACATTCAGTAATTCTTCCGTAGGACCTGTTAGGCGGCATATCTTCTGCACCGGTCGCTGACACCGCTGCTTAATAGGAAGGCCATTTGATGATGTCTGGTTGGTATTGTACTCTATGGTCACGGTACGCACCAGGCCATCACTGCCCTGGTGAACGTCAATCACCCGWCCCATACGCCAAATCGATGGTGGCAAATTTTCACCACGTATAAGAACTACATCTCTACGCTGAACATTGGGTTCCGATCTAGTCCATTTGTTCCGTGTCTGAAGAGTATTTAGATATTCAGATTGCCAGCGGTGCCAAAAATGCTCCAACATTTTCTGGAGGCGTTGCCAATATCGAAGACGATTTTCTGGAGCTTCAGGCAATGGAAGATCTGGACGACAATTGAGTGGTCGTCCGATCAGAAAGACACCCGGTGTTAGAGCTACCCCTTCTGGATCATCGTCGAGAGCTATCAGTGGTCTTGAATTTAGACACGCCTCGATGCGAACCAGGAGAGTAGGCAATTCAGTGTAACGCATCGGCTGACTGCTCATGACCCTCAACAGATGCTTTTTAGCTGAATGAACTGCTGCCTCTCATAGGCCACCGTGATGAGAGGCGGAAGGTGTTATGAACTTCCAACATGTACCTTCAGCTGCCAGATACTGTTAAGCATGTGATGCCATCCAAGCGTTTATATCTTCCTGCATTTGACGATGTGAATGAACGTCTAGCCACAATCCGCATCAAAGCGAGGTTCTTCAACATATCGCTGATTGGCGCCCACGCCCCGACGGAAAAGAAGGACGATGTGACCAAAGATGCCTTTTATGAGTGCTTGGAAAGCACTTATCTTTGCCCAGGGTGGGCAAAGAATGTATCTTTGGCACTACGGTCGGTAAATTCAGCCTCCACGAGGAAACATATCCAAATGGGTTGAGGCTTATCGACTTCGCCGGGGCCCGAAACATGGTTATCTGTAGTACTAGATTCCAGCATAAGAAGACAGAGCTAACTGGCTGTCTCCGGATCGAAAAACCACCAACCAGATCGATCATGTTGTGATAGACGGAAGACACGTCTCCAGTGTTTTAGATGTGCGTGCACTGCGAG
>NW_017537359.1:18566-20111 GCF_001853355.1 Bactrocera latifrons
TATATGGTGCAGAGGCTTGGACGATGACAACAACTGATGAGTCGACGGTGCGAGTTTTCGAGAGAAAAGTTCTGCGAAAGATTTATGGTCCGATGGAATGATGAGCTGTACGAGATATACGACGATATTGACATAGTTCAGCGAATTAAAAGACAGCGGCTACGCTGGCTCGGTCATGTTGTCCGGATGGACGAAAACGCTCCAGCTCTGAAAGTATTCGACGCAGTACCCGCCGGGGGAAGCAGAGGAAGAGGAAGACTTGGAAGGACCAAGTGGAGAAGGACCTGGCTTCACTTGGAATACGTAGCGAAAAGAAGAAACGACTGGCGCGCTGTTGTTAACTCGGCTATAATCGCGTAAGCGGTGTCTACGCCAATCAAGAAGAAGAAGAAGCATTTGACGATTGGCCCCCACAAATTGAGTCCAATTATCACTATATAAGGTGGTACAGATACCCCGTCGACTTATGAAACGATCGTAAACATCTATAAATGCCTATGTACTCAAGTCCTCTGCCAGCTCAATGTGTACCGCTCGTGACGCCATGGAAATAAATATGGCAGCATAAGTTTTTGTAGTCGGGGTGGCGCGATGCGTTCCCACACGAACAYGGAATGGCCCGCAGTAATCCAAGCTACTACGAGAGAATGGTGGAGCCACTAGTACACGCTCTTTCGTTAGCTGAGCCATTTGTTGACGTTGTACGATGAAAGACTTTACTTGCGCCCGTGCGCCTATAAGCCAGAAACGTTGTCTAACTGAAGCTTTTGCTATATTCCACCATGTAAGCAACGTGTATGAGCATCAGCGACTAGTAAATAAGCTAGAGTCCCACGCGGAATTATAATTTGATGTCGCTGATCTTCACTTAAGTCGGACTTTGTGAGTCGACCACCTACTCTCAGTATGCCGTCTGCATCCAAAAAAGGATTGAGTGCTAAGATTTCACTACGACCCGAAATTCTGGAATGCAATACAAGAGCCCTAATTTCTGGTTTAAAATGATTACCTTGTGTTTGTCAAACATGCAGAAGTAAATCCCAGTGCTGGTCTGCGACTGAAACTATATCGTTCCTGTAACCACGATATTTGGGTAACCAGCGCTTTAACCATACAGTGGTGTTAAGTAAGCTAGTCAATTTGCTAAATTTCTCTATGAGAGGTATCCTGTTGTCTTTCGTGGATGTCATAATCCACTKGTAATTAGCTCTGGAAACGAAGATTGGAAATCACACGAGACTCAGCAATGAAGAGGTGCTTCTCGTCTTCCGTTAAAGGAGGTAAACGCGTTTCCCCACGCCTTGATGAGTGCACGTAGGTCCGGTCCACCAAAGATGATGATCTGTTAAAGCGGCGGGGGAAAGACCTCTGCTTGCACAGTCGGCTGGATTAGATTTCGAACGAATGTTAGTTTTGGGGACTATCGAATAAAAACAATCAAGTTATTCGATAGTTCAGCAATTTTCATTCATTCGATAGTTTTCAAGAAATCACTCATTACTATTTTTTCGTTCATTCGAATTTTTTCGTTCATACCAATTTTTC
>NW_017537359.1:20231-43668 GCF_001853355.1 Bactrocera latifrons
GAATGAATGATTTTATGCAAGTAGATATCTAGCAAAGATTTTTTGTACGAATTCATTTATTCCATTTCAAGTAAATGGTATTATATTCAGCAAATGTACGAATAATGCTTAAATTGTGTGTATTTCAAAATTATGTTGAATGATTTATGTTGAATTATGTGTGATAATGGAAATTAAATTGAATGCATATATGAGTGGTAGAAGTTAATACAGTAGAACTCCAATTATCCGAATTAATGGGGACCGGGACCCATTCGGATAATGAAATATTCGGATAATCGGATTTTTTTTTTAAATTGCCATTGGAGAGAATAAAAGCTACGTTTTSATATTGCACTATTTTTTGATTGAATTAAATGAAAGAAACATGAAATTTTCACATGTTTTAAATATAAATAAAATGTACTTATGTACAAGTTCAGAAATAAAAATCATTGTTTTTTAAACATCTCCGTCAATGTAAGCTGTTTTGCGTCTTCAACCGTTTTCGGGCAGCCAGGTCACACATTCGCGACGGTGAGCCGTTGCAAGTGGTCACACTCCATCCACTTCAAAGCAGTCTCGAGGCCGGCAAAGGCTTCACTAGCTGCTGGTCCAGCGTCTACTTCAACATCAGGCGAAAGTTCTTCTTCCACTTCCACTCAACATCTTCTCTCACACTTACAACAATTTCATCGTCATTGAGAATTTGAAAACCAGGGTCAGACGTGTCACAAGCCATCCACTCTCCTACATCTTCAGCACTTACTTCTGTACAACCAGGAACTTTTACAATCACTTTTTTATCATTTCCTCTAGTGACAACGCATTTTCATCATCATCATCCTCTCCTTTTTTTTGTTCTTCTCAGACGGTAGGCCTTTCAGTTTATTCCACGCACGCCTTAGCGTCTCCGGCGTAACCAAACTCCAAGCTTCCGCTACCATGTAACAGCAGTCCTTTAAATTTATTTTGCTATGATTTGGCAAAACCAATTCTTCATCTTCAGCACCTTCGATCAGCAGTTTTCTGAGCAGTTGCCTTCTGTAATGGCGCTTCATTGTTTCAATAACAGGGAGGCAAAAACTGCCCATTCTCTCTTTCCAAGAGTTCTGCTGTAGGATGAGTGGGTGCGTTATCAACAATTAAAAGCACCTTACTGCCTTCTTTTCCCACCGATTTTTGGTGCTTTTTCACTTCAGGAATAAACACTTTATCATACCATTCGGTAAACAAACCTGCAGTCATCCAGGCCTTGGGTTGACTTTTGTAGACGAGTGGAAGTTTTTTTACGTTTTTAAATGCTCTTCTATCAAAAGAAGTGGCAGTTTATGATTTCCAGTGGAGTTGGCACAGTTAAGCACTGTAACACGTTCTTTACTGACCTTATGTCCAGGGGCACAAGATTCCCTTTTAGAAGCCAAAGTGGTTTTTGGTAATGCTTTGAAAACAAGGCCAGTTTCATCGGCATTATAAACAAACTCCGGATCATAGGATTCTGATGCAGTTTTAAATTTTTCAATAAAATTTTCAGCAGCTGCAGAGTCTGCTGAAAGCTTCTCACCAGCCAAATCTAACTCGTGTACACCATGCCTGAATTTAAAATTCCTTAGCCAGCCGTTACTAGCCTTAAAAGATGAATAACCAAGCTTTTCTGCTAAGATTTTGGCTTTTTCACAAAGGATTGGACCTGAAATCGGATTTCCCATAGAACGTTGCTGCAAAAATCATTTAAACATGGCATCTTCCAAATTTTTGTTGGCTGCTGTCTTCATTGTTTTCCTATAGGAACTTSCATCTTCATTTTCAAGCACCGAAACAAAGTTTAAAAGTGTTGACTTACTGTTTTTAATGTTAGAAATTGTTGCTTGTCCAACACCATAAATCTCAGACAACTTCTTACCCGTTACACCTTTATCGAGTTGCTCTATAATTATCGCAACTTAYATAAATATTGGTATTACATTTTTAATTGCAGTGTTTTCTGTGGTAATATAAAATGTATTTATGTATTTTGTAAGGAAAATGCTGAAAATGTTTTTATACATAATTGGATAATACAAAAATGCGCCCTGGATTAAAGAGATCAGCCGTGTGGGAGTTTTTTTTACTAAAAATGGTAATAACGTCAACTACAATATTTGTAAAAAAAAATTTAAAGTTGGCTGGTAACACATCAAATATGAACGATCACCTACGACGAAGGCATCCATCATCACATAGTGTGGAGGAGACTTCTTCGGCGATAGTCGAACGAGCACCTGCTGTAAGTGACTTAGATATGGCAAGCTGTTCTTCAACGCAAAGAGATGTGAACTTAACAGTGGAAACTATTGAAAGTGAGATAAGTAGTGATTCTTTGGTACCTCCTGTGAACGTAGAAACTACAAGTTCTTCAACAATACCCAGTAGAAACGTTTCAGGTGGTGGACCATTAAAAAGAAGGGCAATGCAAACAAAATTATTTGTTACAAGCACGCGATCTGAGCTTTCGGAAACTGAAAAGAGAAGTATAGATGAGTCTCTTATTAAAATGGTTACAAGAGATATGCAACCACTCTCTATAGTTGAAAATGAAGGATTTCGAGAATATACAAAAAAATCTTCAGCCTTTGTATTCAATCCCAAACAGAAAAAAGCTTCATGCTATTTTGCAAAATATTTCACACCTTTCTATAACAACAGATATGTGGACTAYTGACAGCCAGAAGTCTTTTTTGTCTGTAACTAGTCATTTCATTTGGGAAAGCAAAATGAGCTCAGCAGTCCTGGCAACTAAAGAAGTGTTCGGCTCACATACTGCTCAAAATATAGCCACAGAATTAAAAAGCATTTTTGACGAGTGGTAAATTTTTTAACGAAATAGTGACGATAGTGAGTGATAACGGTGCAAATATTAAAAAAGCGATAAGGGATATACTCCAAAAAAATATACTCAAAAAACACTACACGAAAGTAACTCTAGTAATGCTCAGAAATGGTTGGGAGAAGAGGTATCAGCATTCATACAGCGGAACCAAAGGACTGCTACAGCTCCAGTAATAGAATTACCCGCGGATAAAAGTAAATTATCTCGTTGRACTCTACTTGACCAAAAAGTAGCGGAAGCAAAAACTATTTGTCACAATGCCCCTAGTGTTGATGCACATATTTCTTTGGAACAATATCTTAGACAAGATTTCGTTGAGAGACATCAAAACCCTTTAAACTATTGGGACAGCAAAAAGGCAACTTTTCCAGAACTCTACAAGCTTTCCAAAAAATATTTATGTATACCTGCTACTTCAGTTCCTTCCGAAAGGGTTTTTTCTAAAGCTGGACAAATAATAAATGATAGAAGAAATAGACTTAAAGGTGAAAAGCTAGATCAAATAATATTTTTAAATAGCAATTTTAATATATAATTAATATTTTTTTGCGTTCTTCTGATATTTATATTTATATTTATTTTATATGATATTGAATATCTCTTCTGTGCTTTACTATTTCTATGTTTTATTAAAATATTGAATTAAATTAAACCTTTATATTGGTTTAATTAAAAATGAATAAAATTCCAGTACTTTTTTGTTGTTTGAAGAGCATGCCTTTGCTTAGTTATTGAATTTGATTAAATAAATGAACAAATGAACGAAAAAATTCATTGGATAGTCAAAATCATTCAGTCATTAACAATGGATAGTTGAAATCACGCGATAGTTCCCAACACTATCGAATGTGCCTCCAAGCATTAATGTCTGAATTGGCTTCAATGTAAGCTACCCGATTGGATACATATTGTTTGAACGTGGATGGTGGTTTGCGTATCCAGCATAAAGCAATAGTGGAATCACTCCAATATGTAGATGGAGCGTCTCGTAGGCCCAAGGCTTGACGTACGTTGTCCATCTCCTTGGTTTGAAGATGAGCACCAGTTCGAAGCGTGGTATCGTCACATCCTTAATTGGTGCTATCTTCGTCTTCGCTGAGACAAGAGCTGCGCGTGACGTTCCACCTTTATCGATCGTTTGAACATATATGACTGCTGTATAAGCTTTACGACTAGCATCGCAAAAGCCGTGTAAATGCACCAAAGAGTCCACTCGTATACCTAGCCAACGAGGAATACGAAGTCGTGTAATATCTTGTAAACTGTTGCGGAATATCCCCCATGAATTGAGTAGCTCTGGAGGAAGTTCAGCATCCCATGGCAGACGAGCCTTCCATAAGTCCTATATGAATAGTTTGGAAACCACGACTACGGGTGCCAATGCCCCAGTTGGATCATATAATTTCGCCACGTCACTCAAAACTTTTCGCTTGGTATGCATTGACATGTCGTCAACTAAGCCTATCTTGAAGAAGAATTTGTCGCTCACTGGATCCCAGTAAAGACCCAATACCAATAACAGTAGTTGTCGGAACATCTTCTGTATGTCTGCAGCGATGGCTACCTTGCATTTGCGAAAACGGTGAAGGGTGTCGACAATATTGGCATGTAGTTGTGGTCCAGAAAACTGTGTATCGTTTAAGGATGTCCCATTCGATGTCTTCGCGGAAGCGTTGAAAGCTACGCGAAATTTTGTAGTTACCGCATGATGAGGTATGAAATAACCATTTTCTTTGTGGGTGAAAACTTGCTTGCTAACCTCCATGTGATCGAGAGCAATGTATTCTCGCATAAATGCAGCGTACTGTTCATCAGCCGCCCCTCGAGTTGTAGAAACTGGCTGACTGCCGATTGACGAGATTCTCCAAGAGCAGGAGCATCTGGTGGA
Source organism: Bactrocera latifrons (assembly GCF_001853355.1). Classification (NCBI taxonomy): domain Eukaryota; kingdom Metazoa; phylum Arthropoda; class Insecta; order Diptera; family Tephritidae; genus Bactrocera; species Bactrocera latifrons. The sequence goes on from NW_017537359.1 coordinate 24,968, forward strand.
AACAATATTTGCACCTGGTACCTGCCGTCTGAGGTACGGGTAACTGTGTCGTTGAAGATCGTCTCACAGTCATCCACGTGTATTTCGGATGATAGTATGGGCTCTTCGAGTTCCCAGAAGCTTCTAAGTAAAGTGTCTAGTCGTTGTTCGTTGACGCATTTCGCAGTAAGAGATGTGTATAAAGTGGAGTGAGCAGAACTTGTCACTGGTCCAAAAACTACCCAACCAAGATGAGTGTTTAAAGCGCAAAGTTGCTCTGGAGAACGCTGGATGAAACCCTTCTGAAAGAGACCCGTTAGCTCGTCAGCACCATGTAGCAGATCCATCGGACTTGGAGCGGCAAACGTTGGGTCAGCTAACGGTAAATTTTCTAAATGGCACCAAGCTTCTGCGTCTATATGCGTATCTGGSATTACGAAGGTTATTGCCGGTACGACATAAGCTTCGAGTTTAAAGTTAATGTTGTTGTCGAAGGCAGCCTGTATCTKCACTGTTATATGACCCTTAGTGTAGACTGCAGCGCTGGAACCAATTCCTTCAATTCGTATCTCCCCTGGATGCCTACGAAGACACATAGGCTTTGTAGTAGCGTCGGTAATCAGACTCACTTAAGAGCACAGGTCGCAAAGAGCACGACACCTGAATTGTCCTCCATTGTGATCAGTCAGGATGACCTTCGCAATCGCTAGTACAATGATCCGGTCTCCATTAATGAGAAATGACCGGACCTTCCTCAAATGTCACTTCTGTCGTGRGTATACCTGTGGCACCTGTGTTGAAGGTGTGTCCATGGATATATTCCGATTGTGTATGTGACTGTTGGTGTCTTCCTCCATAGTCGGTGAATTGTTCGAAGCGTTGCCTTTGCAGAGCATCGTATGATGACGATGCTGGCACCTTAAGCAATCACGAGATCCATGATCACTTCCAAGGCAGTTGAAACATAATGAGAGCCTCTTAACTGTATCTCACCGTTCCGATATGGAATGATTAACGAACCGTTGACACTTGTGTATTCGGTGTCCGGGTTGGTTGGGACGGGTTGGTCTTTGATGAAGAGTTGTTTTACCGTTCGTAGCTCCTTGAGGCAAATTGTTGGCACGCTTCTCAACAAATGTCAAAAAGTCCTGATACATTGGTATGTTGTTCTTCTGAAGGCTCATCCACCACTCATACTTGGTTATTGCAGAAGTGTCACCAAGAGGGCGTCCCAATGCCTTACTGGAAGACCCATAGCGCTTAAAGCTCGCATCACATTTTGGACGGTGTCAACTAGTCTAAGCAAGCCCTTCTGGGATTCGGCGGGTTGGTTAGATAAATTCAGGATACGCTGCACGTGGGATTCCACTAACAAGAGGGGACTAGCAAACCGCCGTTTCATCTCCATGTGGCAGGCCGCCTGTATAAAGTCCACCGACCAATGGTACGCTGTCTGCATTGACATGTTGGCGTAACTTGCTTAATTTATAACTGGAATCCAGATCCTTACGATTATGAACTAATGCCTCGAACAAATCTTTGAAGGGTAGCCAATTTGCTGGCTCACCATTAAAAATAGGAATCTTAATTGGATCTAATCGCATGTCCACTTGATTCGCCACACAAATACCACCTTCACTAACGCCACATATCCGACGTAGTCGAATACATATTTGTGTGTACAGCAACTCCGTAGCAGCCAAGAAGTCGTCATGTGTGGTCAATTCGCTGGCTTTTGCTGAAGACACCAGGTCCGTATGATACTCTATAAACCTTTCAAAATCTCTGTCCAACTGTCCACGAATCACATCACACTCAATGCTATCCGGATCATAATTATCTGCTTCTGTCATTTTGCTAATGCCCACAATTGCAGCATGCGCTGAAGTACGCAAATTCAAACTAGAAATCATTAAATCTTTACATTAAAACAGGACCGAATAAGTTCCTCACAGGAGGCACCAAAAATATGTACAAAAATTATATTGAATTCCGTCGATTAGAAATAGTACGTCTGGATCGTATAACCGTCTATCACGAAAGAGACCGCTTCTTTATTCAATACCTCCTTAAATATACATTTAACGGATTGTAGCATCACGCGACATGATACATATGCACATACTTATATGTATGTCTATAGTTTACATATTTAAATTCACTAAGTTAGAGCGAAACTACTAGTCTACGAATACACGGCTAAAGGCTTGTGTACTCCAATCATATGGATCATTCAGCAATCAGCTGACTGGTATTGATTTGTGTCCTTACTATTTATACGCAGGACTGCATTCTACAGAACTTAAACCTTGAACAGTGTTGAAACGACATTCAAGTGTTTATAGAAAATAGTTACTGATTTTAAAATATGTTCGTTATTGGAATTGGCAARAAAAAATATTTCTTTTTTACAAATTTTTATGAAGAAATTAGAGGTTTATTAGAGAAAATGAATTTGTACCTAAACTTAATTGATTCACTGTATGTAAGTAATTTTACTAATAAATATCAGTGTGTAATCGGCGAGCGTAGTGAGTGATCAGCTTGAGATCAGAACGTAGCAAGTATTACCGCTCTCAAACCAACACGTTGTGTTTTATTTCTACCGCGCAGAGCGGAACGGAAAACATATACTTTTTTTAATACTTCCCATGGAAGGGAAGTTAATTGGCGCCCAACATAGGGCACGTGCTCAGTATATACTCGTACAGTAATAAAACTTTGCTTTGTTTACATATGTACATATTATACTTAACGCTAGAAAATTTTATGGTGTTGTGTAACACTTTTTTTTTTTTTTTGCTACTTTCATTGTAATCAGGATGTTGTGTTAGCATTTAGGCTACATATAAATTTTAAAGTTTGACAAACTACACTTTAATAGATATTATGAAACGCAGATTCTCTAACCGATTATTTTGAATTACTTTGCCTGTTTCTTAAATTTTAGTGGGATATTACTTGATATGCAAGATGATTTTCTATTTTTAAGGTGTTAAACATGCTTCAAGAATTTCTTAACTTTTGCATGCAAAAGATACAGTCCTGGGTGGTAAGCTATCTTTTGACATATACAAATTGTTTGGCCGTTACAATATGAAATTATATGGAATTTGCATTTAGATATAAACATATATGGGGCGTTCACAACCTGTCTTAAAGCATCGCAAAGTCGTAAAATTTAAAATTTTTACACTTGTTTAAATATAAATTAGGGTTTTCACACGTCTCTTAAAGTTATAAGTTATAACGATTCGAAAACATAGTATTGAGAATTGTAAATGTGTAAACTCATTTTTGTATGTAATCCAACCACAAGTTTTTTTTAAACAAGTGTTAAAATTTAAAATTTTACGACTTTACGATTTAAGACAGGTTGTGAATACCCCAATAATTTTATAAACAACTTGTTTAAATGAAATAAGCGAATTTAAAGTTATGCCATGTTCAGACCTAAAATTTAAAATAATAAATTACGTTTAAGCATTTCATAACCCAACAGATTTCTTACTGCCGTTGGTGACTTATAAATCAGATGTTTTTGACATTCAGCCATAAACATCAAAGTAGTTATTAAAGGAAAACATTGTAATGTCGTATGTTGTTATAAAAATTGTGTTCTTTTTTCTAAATTATCTCCGCTCAATGGAAATAATTTGGAGTTATTCGATTATAACGGCTTAGCAATGAATCGTTGCTGCATGAACGCKTAATACTAAAAATGTCTAGTCTTTATGGAGAAAATTCAACCAGGTCTGGTTGGATAAAGGCAAACATATAAAAATTGGTATTCTAACTTCGTTTAATTATAATGTGTATATAATTCAGACTCGTGGTCATATGTTTTGGGAAGTCAACTGCCAAGTGAATTCACATGCACTTTTTCAAAACAACTTCCGAATGAAGCGCAATTCTTTCATTAATTGTGAATTATGTTGAAAGGTTTGGAGAAGACAAACCCTAACTACCGCAAAGCAATTCAATTAAAGAAACGCATTTCTATTGCCTTATGTGCTCTTGGCTCTTCTGCAGAATACCGAACGATTGGGAATATGTTTTCAATTGGTAAAAACACTGTCTAAGCCATTCTAATTGATTTGCCATTCAAAAATTCACATCGCTCCATATTTATCAAAACAAAAAAAAACATTGTCATATAGTATTTTGTAAAAAAAAGCCGTATTTTCCAAATAATGGAAATAATGGACGCATTTTTCATTTGGGAACTCGATTTTCGGGTAAAATTAGATTCATTGGTTTAAAAAAAAATTGTTTGTTTACATTTTTTTCCCTTTGTAGTGTGTCAATCAGCTGTGAAAATGTAACATATTTCCAATGCTGACAAGTAGTTGGCGCAAAATCAGAGTCGCACAGAGAGATTATTGTGAATTTTTAAGATTACTGGGATAATCCATTCAACGCCGAAATATTGTGATTAAGCGTCGGTATGAACATGGTATTAAAAAACAAGATTGGTTTAGGAAAGCAGCAGCTTTTATGTTTTCTGTTGATTTAATCTAAACAAACAGAGCAGCAGAAAACGCACCACCGAGAAATCTAACACCAGGGACACTTTTTATACATAACAAGTCACTACTTGCAAAATATCTGATTATCCGTAAATCAATGTTTTAAGTACGAAATATGACACACCATTAAAGCATATATTAATAAAAATATACCATAGATAAATATTTTTTGATTTATATTAAATAAAAATGTTTGTAGTTTTTTCCTCTTATTTACTACCTCGAAATATACAGCACTGCGTTGCTGCCACAGAAAATCCAAAATGGCCGCTATTCACTCCTGAGAAAGCTACCACGAAAAGGTTTTCTACTGTATATACTGTGACACGTGTTAGTCGTATAAAAGGAGAGAAATGCATCCCTAGTACCATAACGGTCGCAATTAGTGAACACTAACAGGTAAACGTACTTAAACCTCGTGCGAGAGGTAGTACATATGCGAATAGCACATTCATTTTTATTTTTTTGAAGTCATACTTCTTATACGAGTTCGGAAAAGGTTGCGATAGATTTCTTGCGTTAAATAGTTGCGCAAAAAAATAGTCGGCGAAAATGTTCGAGATTTTAAAAATCAAATGCTCCCGGCGGGCTTCGAACCAGTGAATMATTTTMAATTTTTAAGCGCTTACGCGCTACCACCTGCGCCACAAACGACACTTACAACGCGATGTGCAAAACAATGTTTAAATTTTTGGTTGGTGACATATTCACATGTGTATGCAGATGTATGTTTGTRTGCTTGTGCTTTATTTGCTTTTCTTTCGTTTCTGTTTCATTTCTGCGAATTCTCAACTATTTAATGTGGCCTTTGGTTGAAATACTAAGCGTTGGCCGTTGAGACAGGAAAAGACRATACTGCAGAATTATTTTTGTAGTTAGTCTTAATATACTTTCTTTGTAAATTGAAAGTGTTTTGGCTCGCAAGTACTCTATTGTTCTATCTGAGAGCGTGAGGTGCTTCATTTATAGTTTTGCCTTCTGGCATATTAGAAATAATGCTTCCTTCGATTATCGTTCGATAGAACGGTTTCTGAGTGGCGATTTAAATAAATAAATTTTGGTTGGTGACATGTTCACTTATTCTCATATATATGTTTACATGCTTCTGCGTTATTTGGTTTTTCTTTCGTTTCTGTTTCAAAGAAAGTGAAGATGAGTTCTCACCGGTGGTTCACTGGTTCGAAGCCCGCCGGGAGCATTTGTTTTTAATTTTTGCCTTTTATTCTTTCATGAGAATAAATTGTAAAATAAGAATTTTTTTCATTATTTTGTCATTTTTGTTGAGCTGCCGGCACTGTTGCAGCATTTCTGCCAAGCAGTTTTGCCATCGCGACGAGAAATAGTTTATGGGCAGCGATGCTTGTGTGGGAAAATGTGTTGATACGTATGTTGTTGCTGTTTTTTTTTTTTGCTTCTTTCAAATTTTAAAGCTTTTTGTAGCCACATACACATACACGTGTTCCTTTGTTGGGCTGAAGTCATACTTATTTACGTTGGTATTTTTGTGATTAACAATTCGCTGTATATTTTGTTAGTGTAAAAGCAACAATATGCCTCGCATATACAATATAACAGAACTACTTTCCGAGTCAAAATTCCTTCATTTATACTTTGCTTTATAAAATGTGCATAACAAATTTATAAAATGTAAATTTAAATTTTCTAGTCATACAAAATGATATGCATTTCTTGGAATATCGCTAAGAAGTATAACTTCATCCGCGCGTAGGGACTCCACGCACMTTTATTTTTTTTGAACAAGTATCCCAAAAATAGGTAGAAAAAGCTAAAACAAAAACTCCAAAACGTGTCGCGTAAATCAACAAAAAGACAAAAAGTAACCAAAAAATTAAACCAGAAATAAAAAGCAAAGACAAAAGTAAAGTTAATTAATATATATGTACATATATTTAGGCCAATAAATTTAAGTAATTAAGTCTAAACCATTAAGAATAATTTAAGGCTCGACCAGCCGAGTAATAAATATTTTAAAACCGCGATTCACTACCGCTAGGGGCAAGCACCGGTTTATAACCAAAACTAATTTCTGCGATTCTGAACTCCAGACCCTCCAGAATAAAAGAGTCTCCTTTCCTAGAAAGGATAAAAAAATATATATAATAAAAAAAAAAAATTACGGATACTTTACCAACTGACATGGAATATAACGAAATAGACAAAATTGTTAGAAATCTTGAATAATTTGTTGAAGCAATAGGATTAACAAAAAAGAAAGGGATCTAAATAAAGATAAACTTAGAAATAAATGTATGGAGAAAGTTTTTCAATATATAGGAAAAGATCAGAAAGTCACACATTTTATTATAATCAATCAATCAATAATCTGAGGCTATAGAGATGATACAAGTATCAAAAAAGGAAGATTTGTTTTAAATGGCAAGTAATACAAGTGCTTCTACATACGAAAGGTTGCATTWTTGCGATTATTGTAAAGGCAACCACAAATCTAAAAATTGCCCATATTTAAAGGGAAAGAAAAGAAAAGATTATTTAATCAAAAATGGCTTAAAGTAGCGAAAATGAGACTTTATTCGCAAGACTAATTGCCGCAACGAACGCATACTTAGATTAGAAATATCTGAAATGCGCAGGCAAATAGAAGACTTAACGAAGTTTACACCAATAACCGATTACAAACCTGAAGTAATAAATCCAGAGATTCGCTGTGACGAATCCCTAGAATTAGTAATACCTGAGACAGACATGTTGTAACAATACCATGTGTGGTACAAATACCATATGTGTGTCACCAGCCACTAGCAAAATACCATATGACCAATGTAGTATTTTGGTGGTAACAATACTATGATGTTTCAATGTGGTATTTCTATAAACACAGCTAAAAATCAGGTAAAAAACTTTGCCAAAAGCTTTTAGGTAAAAGTTCTTCGAAATATTCTGTCAAAATTACTTAAAAAAATAATTATTGAAATAGAAAACAAAATATAAATAGGCGGGATGCCTTACGCAAATGCTTTGGCAAAAGCACAAGAATTAGAATCTAACAATTTGCGAGCGACCTTCGCAATTTCAACATACATACATACTTCGACAACATACTTTTAATAACAACAGACTAAATAACAGTAATTTCAATAATAATTTACGGTTCCAACAAGTCCAGTCAGAAAGAAGTTACAACCAAAGAATGGGTTATCAGAATAACCAACCACGACCTACACCAATGGGTGCCGATTCAAGCATCCATACACGCAACCGTATGTTGCAAAAGCCAGCAACCTTTAACCAAAACAATTTAGAAAAAAGGTCGCATGGAAGTACACAGCAGAGTGTGCAGCCGCCGGCTAAGACACAGCGCATTAATAATATTAAGGAGGATAATTTTTTATCCCAAAAYTAACACTGCCATATATTTTTCTAAATGACAGGGTTACCGGTCAAAATTTTAAAATATTAATAGATACGGGAGCAACTAGTTGTTATATAAAAAATAAAAATAAATTAGACATACAAAAGAAATGGATGGATAATGGATTTTCGATAATACGCTATTATCACATTATTACATTATTCGGTAAAAAATAAATATTCTACGAAATCGATAATTTGGAAACAAACCTAGGATACAAATTTTTTAAAGACATTAATGACATAATTAATAAGTGATTAACTTGGAAAAAAAGAAGTTAATAATAAATAATGAAAAAGAGGAGGATATATTTAGCTTAGGATGCATCAAATAAGTAAGGATAAATTAAAGATCGAGGAGGACGAAAGTACTTTGAAAGCAAAGACTTCTAAAGCGCCAGCCAACGGAAATATCGGCAAATATAAAAAAAAAAAAATACTGTGGAGAAGGAAAGCTCTACAAAGCCTGCCGATGATAATACCGACATAATCGAAGACTAAATTGAAAATTTAATAGGATAATTAGAAATGAAATATGTCAGATACCTTCTTCAATAAATATTTGACATCGCGGCTTGTAAATGCATTTATTTTTATACTCTCCCAACAAAGTTGCTAATGAGAGCATTATAGTTTTGTTCACATAACGGTTGTTTGTAAGTCCTAAACCTAAAGAGTCAGATATAAGGTTATATATACCAAAGTGATCAGGGGGACGAGTAGAGTTGAAATCCGGATGTCTATCTGTCCGTCCGTCCGTGCAAGCTGTAACTTGAGTAAAAATTGAGATCTCATGATGAAACTTGGTATACGTATTTCTTGGCTCCATAAGAAGGTTAAGTTCGACGATGGGCAAAACTTACATGTTGAAAGTCCAAATTGACACATTTTCGGCAATACCCTTTGGTAAGCAAAAACAAGCAGGATTGCGTACTTATGTACAAAGTCCATTGATCTCTTATACGAGCACTCATTTGCAAGTACATACAAACGGATTCGTCTATAGGTATACCCTAAAAGACATACAAACACAATACAAATTATTATTAAAATAAATTTAGCAATTTGAATAATTTGATTAATAAACAGAATACAAAATAATATTTGATTCAATTCAAAAAAAAAAAAACGAAACACGTTATTTGATTTAATTCGAAAAAAAAATTATAAATTTTATCATTATTAAAAGATTTCGCGGAGAAATCACGAATTTTTTCAAAGCCAATCAGGTTACACTGATAGAAATTATTTCATAAAATTAAACTTTTCTACATGAACCCAGATTCTAAAGAATCTAAATCTTCTCAATTACTAAAAGTACCAAAAATGCATTCGGACGAAAAAAGTCCATGTACACCTGCAGAAGCTACACGCTCAAAGCAAGGTTACAYGAAATAAAGAAGGGGGAAAGGCATTATATACAGTAAATTTATTGATGAGAGWGACAGTTTTATTAAATACTGCACTCGATTTTCATCTTCGCCGATACAAGAGAATTCTGAATCGGTATTAGAAATCAAAAAAGAAAATCTGGACAATTTTTGGAAACGTCTCCAAGCTTCTTATGACGTAATAGTAGAATCTGATGACTCAGATCTACAAGAAAATTTCAAATCCTCGGCTTACGCCAAATATGAAAATTGCTTAGACCAATTTGAAGAAACGAAAGCAATGATTACTGATCAATTGAAACTAATTAAAGCAACTGCATCTACTCCACTTCCGCGCGTAGAGATGCCACAAGTACAAAGTCAAGAGGCAAGTTCAGGCATCCACCTCAAGGTGCCCGCATGTGACACAGAAATTCACATGTCCTTCCGGGACGTGTTCACAGCCGTTTACATAAACCACCCGAAATTATCTAARGCACAAAAATTGTATCACCTTTGACACAAAACGAAAGGTCAAGCTGGCGTCATAGTAAAACAGTTCGCATTAAATGACGACAATTTTAATATGGCTTGGGAAGCTTTAAAATCAAGATACGAAAATGAACGAATATTGGTCGATAAGCAGATAACAATTTTAATGAACTTGCCAAAAATTCAAAAGGAAACCAGTGAAGAATTTATCAAACTTCAATCCACTGTTTCCAATTGGTTGTCGATTTTATCGACCCAAAATATTCCCACTGACTTCTGGGACCCTGTGCTGGTAAATATATGCACAGCAGCATTACCAGACAATTCTTTATTATTGTGGAAGCAATCGCTCTCATCACGGAAAAAGTGCCCAACGTGGCAACAAATGAAAGATTTTCACACTACCCAGTACGATATCGCAGAACGGGTAGACAGAAAAATAACTACAAGTAAAGCAAAAGGTATTCAGCAAGACTTCAATCGAAGCTTCCACAAGCCCCAAGCAAACAGCAACAACAATTTGAATAGAAGCTTCTTTAAAACGCAATCGTTCTCATCTGAACAGAATAAATTTAGATCATGCGAACTATGTACAGGAGGGCATAAGCTCAAATCTTGCGAGAGATTGAAAAAAAATGCGCATACACTCAAAGAGTGCGAAAGCAAATTTAACTGCGTCTGTTGTCATAAATGAGATCATTCGATGCTTCATATAAATAATTTTTCCAGCCTACCCCCAAACAGCGCAAATATCAGAAGAGCCACGGGTTTAGTTGCAACAACAAATCCTGAAGTGCCAAATCCACAAAATTGCCAAGAAGCACCATGCTGCTCAAAGGCATTAAAAACACAAACGCTACACAGCGAAAATCAAAGTAGTCGTTTCCATCGAGCATCGAGGAGAACTGTTTAAGCTCAGAGCCCTAATAGACCWAGCATCACAACGATCATTCATAGCGTCTAAGGCACAAAATAGGCTAAATTTGCCAACAAAACAAGCCAACTTTGAAATTACGGGGATGGTTCAAAACTCTAATAAAATCTGCCCCATTACCCTATTTTCTCCCCAAGCGGATATAAGAATACAAGCAGAAGTAATTGTCTTACCGCTATTAACCAATTTGTTACCCAGCTATCATATAAATAGCAAGCATTGGGAAAAGGTTTCCCACCTTAAGATAGCAGATCCCAACTGCAACACCCCCGCTCAAATAGACCTTCTATTAGGCACCGATCTCATACCACAGATAATACTAGAAGGTATTGAGAAAATTTCAAGCACACTCTTAGCTCAAAAGACTATTTTCGGTTGGATCCTAAGTGGACTAGTTACGGAACCAGTCASAACAATAACGATTCAAGTTGAGGAAATCTCAAATGAGTACCTCAATTCACAATTGAGAAAATTTTGGGAGATAGAAGAACTCCCCTCCATTTCAATCAAAACCTCAGAAGATCAGTATTGTGAAGACTTTTACAAAGCCAGAACTACTAGATCAGATAATGGTCGGTATGTCGTACGACTACCACTAAAACAACAATTTCCCAACACAATCGCCTTAGGTCACTCTCGCACCTCTGCAATACAGCAGTATCAAAGTATGGAAAGAAACCTACTTAAAAAAGGTGAACTCAAACCAGAATATGATGGTGTGTTGGAAGAATATCTCCATTTAGATCACATGGAGGAAGTAAACCCGTGCGAAAAAATCATCAATGGCAAATACTACTCATTTTACTTGCCACATCATGCAGTAGTAAAGAAAGATAAAAAAACAACTCGGGGAATTCCCTACACGATATCTTGTTTACGGGACCAACGCTCCAACCTGATTTAATGCTGCTTATTCTAAACTGGCGTATATTCAAATACGTATACAACGGGGACGTCGAAAAGATGTATCGACAAAATATATGTATAGACAATCAGCGAATTATTTTCCGAAAATCCCCCAATAGTCCACTACGCGACTTCAAGCTAAAAACAGTGACCTTTGGCGTTAACTGTGCTCCATACCTAGCACTCCATGAATTTTCTGACAACACCAAGTCAGAATTTCCTCTGGCAACCAAGGTACACAAACGTATGTAGACGATATTCTGTCTGCAAGCCACAGTCTTCCACAAGCATACGAATCATTATCACAGGTAATCCAAATCCTCAAATCCACAGGGTTTCCATTAAAAAAGATTATATTATATTAAAAATTATACCAAAAGAAAATTTGTTGGACACTAATTTCCTTATATTCGAAAAGGAAAGTACTACAAAAACTCTGGGCATCCAATGGAATGCGATAACGAACAAGTTTTCATATACGACTGAGTCCATATCCGCATTATCCGCCATTACAAAACGCCAAATTCTCTCCTCTGTGGCAAAACTTTTTGACCCCGCAGGATGGCTATTTATGGCCAATTATGATACAAGCCAAAATCCTGATACAAGAATTATTCCTAGATGGTGCCGACTGAGACGAGCAAGTAAAACCACTTCGTTTAGAAAAGTGGACCCAGCTCGCGAGCAATCTAAAAGATATCACACAAATACAAATCCCACGATGGGTAAATTACATAACAGAGCACAAAGTCGAACTACACGGCTGCTGTGACGCCTCTGAAAAGGCATATTGCGCCACTATGTTCGCACACTAAGCGACAAGGTGACAACAAGCCACTTACTAGTTGCAAAAGCAAAGGTGGCTCCTTTAAAAACTATAAGTCTACCACGACTAGAACTATGTGGTGCACTACTACTTGCCAAACTAGCATCCATAGTGCAAACGCAACTGAATATGGCAAAAAATAAATTATATCTCTGTTCCGATTCCGAGATTGTATTAGCCTGATTGGAAAAACCACCACATGCATGGAAGACGTATATCTCCAATCGAACGTCTCAAATTCTTGACCTAGTGGGATCAGCCATTTGGAGACACGTAGCCAGTGCTGACAATCCTGCTGATCTAGGTACAAGAGGGTGCAAACCTCTGCACCGTGCCACCACCACCCTCTGGTGGAATGGCCCCCGAAGGTTAACAGAATCTCCCGATTCTTGTCCACGATCGCCCACGCGCAACATTATTGCCCCAGAAAGTCGAAAATCGACTCCTTTCACATAACATTAGATGATACTGACATCCTTGAGAGATTTTCATATTACCCCCGAGCCCTCAGGGTAATCGCGTACATGCTCAAATTCATAGAGCGACTCAAACTTAGAAGTAAGTCATACCCTCGAGCCCTCAGGGTAATTGCTTATATTCTCAAATTCATAGAGTGACTCATATTACAATTAAAGGAATACGCACAGTATATCCCCAAGGCGATACAGTGACGCACCTAGACTTACAAAAAGCAAAGGTCGCTCTTATCGCATCTACTCAAGCGTGCTACTTCAGCCAAGAGATATCAGCACTGAGAGAATCGAAGCCGATTGATAAAAAGAGCTCACTCCTAGTACTAAATCCATTCATCGATACGAAGGGTCTACTTCGCGCAAACGGTCGGCTTGTCAATTCAAGCCTAACGTATAACGRACGTCATMCCATTGTTATACCAGAGAGATCGCAACTTGCCACATTATATCTCAATTATGTCCACRTACTATTATTACACGCAGAACACCGCCTCATGCAACAAATAGTCCGACAAGAGTTTTATGTCCCAAGACTCAAGCCAAAAATAAAGAAATGCGTTTTTTCGTGAAAGATATGCACTATGCATAAGCAAAAGATGCGAACGCAGATTATGGCAGCACTTCCACCGGAACGCTGCAACTTTGCCCTGCCCTTCACTACCACAGGTGCCGATTTTGCTGGGCCTTTTCAAATAAAGGCGTCCATGCTAAGGTCTCCCACACTGATGAAAGGCTACGTGGCTGTCTTTGTCTGTTTTACGACAAAAGCAGTACACCTCGAGCTATGTACTAATCTGACAAAAGAGGCTGTTCTCGCGGCGTTTGCTCGCTTCATCGGACGACGTGGTTTTCCGTCAAAACTCATGAGCGACAATGGCAAGATATTTATAGGAGCTCAAAGAGCCACTGAAAAAAAGTTCCTGGACTTTATCAAACAAGTTTCACCTGAGATTGTACAAAAGTACGCTCCCCAAGGCATTAAYTGGCAGTTCATCCCTCCAAGCGCTCCTCATATGGGTGGTTTAWGGGRATCAGCGGTAAAAAGCTTTAAATCCCACTTTAAAAAAGTAGCTGGAAACTACAAATTTAACTGAAGAATTTCCAACATTATTAATTCGTATTGAAGCCGCTCTCAACTCACGGCCGTTGACGACACTCTCGCAAGACCCCATCGGATCTTGCAGCCCCAACCCCAGGGCACTTTCTGAAAGGACCACCCATTCTGGCCATACCTGAGCAAGGCGTGGAGTCGCATTCCTTGCTAAATAGATGGGAAAGAATTAAAATCTCCATCATGATTTCAGCCGCCGATGGAAGGCGGAGTATATAAAGGACCTTCATAAAAGATACAGCTGGAAGACTCCCGAAAAGGCGCCTAAGCTTGGAGATCTTGTCCTAATACATGACGACTATCTCCCCCCTACAGAATGGCGGTTTAGGCGCATAGAGAAGCTACATCACGGGTCCGACGGTCACATACGAGTAGTTTTGACCTCCGTACTCAAAACGGAACTCTAACAAGACCGCTCGTTAAACTATGCTTCTTACCAACCGCAGATAATATCGAAAATTCACATAATAAACAATCCGTACAATAATACCGACACGCAGAAATTTAAACATCCGTTTAATACCTGAACCCGAAATCAATCGCACATATGATAAGTCATAAAGATACTACAAAATACTGGGTAGATTAGTAAAATCTGACAAACCAAATAAAATTGGTTACAAATCACACATTTATAATATATACAAATGAGTTGCAACCAAACTCGACTTTTTTTCCATACAGGCAAATATGGATTCAGAAAATATTTCAACTCCGACGCCAACACTGCGATCGGCCATCAGTGCCCCCCGTCCTGGGGTTGTCCCMACAGCGGCGCCCCGTACAATCACCGCAACAGCACCGTCAACTGCAGCTCGTAATAGCACACGAGTGCTTGTAACCACACCGGCACCACCAGCGGAGCCGCATCGCTTACGATGCCCCTTTGTCGCCGCCCCCACCGACTGCAGCACTGTGGACTCTTCCAGGGCATGTCACCCATCAAGCGGCAGCAGGTAGCACAGGCGCATGGGCATTGCAACAATTGTCTGGCACACACGCATGCGACTGAGGACTGTGACTCTGGGGCTTTGTGCCAAAAATGTGGCAGGCAGCATCACACGCTGCTCCACCGCACTCCAAGACGTGAGGTCGGTCGGCCACCTGCCACTCGCAGACCGCAGCAAACCAACCGTGTGGCACGACGACGAAGACCGGTACCACCCCCTGAGTCCCGTCTATGGTGTCCACGAAACGCAGCACCCACCAGGCGTCATCGTCAAATTCCAACCTACCGGCGCGCGTCCGGACTTAGCAACGTTGTGGCAACGTTGCAACAACTCCAGCGATGGCTAGGCTGAACATTCGCCTAGGGGGGCCGGGATGGCTAAATGAGTTAAATTTCCCGCCCTCATACACCACTACACCACAACACACCACTCACAAAGCAACACTGGCACACTCACCACACTTGGAGACAACACTCAACTGGAAGCAGAAGTCTACACCCACACACACACCAATCCATGCCGTCCATCAACCTACCATACCTCTTCAAAGCCCAACGAACAAAAACCTTTCATTAAGCTTCAATGACAAAAATTCTACTAAAACGTCCATTCGTTGCCGAAAGAGGATTTCTTTCGATTTTTCCTAGATGACAATTTTAATGATTTGCGAGCCACTAAACGAAAAATATTATCAGTTTCTGCTCGCCTTTTCGATCCTCTTGGATTATTGGCCCCACTAGTTACCAAAGCAAAAATCTTATTACAAGAGCTTTGGATTCAAAAACTAGATTGGGATCAGTCGATTCCATTGCGCCTCGACACTAGCTGGCAGAATTTCAAAGCCAACCTAATGCAGTTTTCAACAATTAGCATTCCCCATTACGTGAACGTAGAGTCGAGTGCCATCTGTCAAATACATGGCTTCTCCGACGCTTCAATAAGAGCGTACGGATGCTGCATATATATACGAAGCCAAACTGCTAGTGGTATTAAATGTATGCTGCTTACTGCAAAGTCTGGAGTGGCTCCGCTGAAGACCAAATCTCTTCCGCATCTTGAGCTCTCGGCAGCAAATCTTCTTTCGAAATTATGGTCAAGAGTAGCGCCTAGTTGAACGAGCATTTCGAAAAAACTAAAATTTGGACAGACTCTGACATAGTTTTGCATTGGATTAAAACACATCCATCCTCACTACAAACCTTCGTCGCAAACAGAGTGTCCGAAATCCAAGAGTTGACTGACAAAGTGCATTGGCGGCATGTGCCAACAAAACAAAATCCTGCGGATCAAGCGTCTCGGGGTTGTAACGTGGACGAATTGAATAATTCGATATGGTTTGGCGGTCTACAGTTCCTCCTAGAAGACCCTGCATTATGGCCAATTAACACCCACTTCCAGCTCTCACCRGAAGACGAAGCATTGGAGAAGAAGAAAAATGCATTCACGATGGATCGGACGACAAAAAATGMTTACGGAGGGTAGGGATCTGACATCTAACGAACTACACTTTAGTTTTTTGAAAATTGTTCAAGTGGTTCAACATTCGGAATCTGCGAATGAAATCCAAAAACTGACGAAAGGCACCACGCTACCCGCAAAATTGCAAAAACTCAATCCGTTTTTGCATGAGTACTCGAACAAGTCGCTTTCATTCAAATTAATCGGAGTAGGAGGTCGCCTTTTAAATGTACCTCTCCCATACGATGCCAAATTTTCGTTATTACTAAATAAGAATTCGCACTTCGTTATCAATTATTTACGGTTCCTGCACTTTCGAAATCACCAAGCAGGGGCAAAAGCGTTGGTTGCACTTCTTCGAGAACACATATGGCTGATTAATGCACCACCACCCGTAAAAAGCTATATCGCAGTTTTCGTTTGTTTCACGTCTAAAGCAGTACACTTAGAATTAGTTTCTGACTTATCGACTAATACATTTCTTTTCGCCCTAAAAAGGTTCATTGGTTGCCGAGGGATTCCGCAGAAAACATACAGCGACAACGCCACCAATTTCGTCGGCGCCGACCGCAAGCTGCGAGAGCTGAAAGAGGCATTTCTAGCTCAGTCAACGGAAGTGAAGGGATTCGCCGCAGAAGAAGGATTCAGCTTCACCTTTATACCACCCAGGGCGCCGCACTTCGGCGGATTATGGRAGGCCGCGGTAAAATCCGCCAAACATCTGGTTGTTCGCGTACTCGGCAACGCTCTTCTCACCGCAGAAGAGCTGTCAACAGTACTAGCCGAAGGGGAAGCCATTCTCAACTCGCGTCCACTAGCACCGTTGAGCCAGGACCCCAACGACGGAGAAACTCTACTTTCAGCACATCTGCTGATCGGTTGCCCTCTACGAGCACTGCCACCAGCACACGTGCCACCGGACATAATTCGTTGTTGCGAGTGATGGCAACTTGTTTGCTGTCTCAAGCAATAATTTTGGCGGCAGTGGTCCAAAACGTATCTCACGAGCCTTCAGGAGCGCAAATATTGCGGAAAAAATATTGTAAAAAATATATTGTGGAACAAAGAAGTTCTACAACCCGAGTCGGTATATTTACCGGCAATATAGAAAAGGAAAGCTATGTAACCAAAATTACTTTAGAGGAAAAATTCTCTAAAGAGCCAGTCGAAGGAAGTACCGACATAATCGAAGACGAAGTTGAAAATTTAAGAGAAGAAATTAGAAATGAAATATATCAAATACATTCTTCAATAAGTATAAATTTACCGTTTCGAACGAATATAAAGGCGGAAATAACAACAATTGTTGAAATTCCTATATGGAGTAAACAATAACCATATCACCTTTCTGCTAATTCCTTCATTAACGAGGAAGTAAAAAAATGATGGAAGATAAAATAATAAGGCCAAGTAAGAGCGCATATAAATCACCAATTTGGGTTGTACCAAAAAAAGGTGTAAATGAAGACGGTACGCCGAAATTGCGAATGGCAATCGATTGTAAAAAATTAAATGAAGTAACAAAATCAGATAAATACCCAATTCCAGATAGCAATATAATACTTTCAAATTTAGGAATTTCAAAATATTTTTCCACAACAGATTTGGAATGAGGTTTTCACCAGATCCTTATTAAGAACACGATATTGAAAGAACTGCATTTTCAGTAAATAACGGAAAATACGAATTTTTAGCAATGCCAAATGCGAAATGTGGGCTGCGAAATGTGGGCAGTCGTCGAGTAAATGATAGGCTTTTAAAGCTAACGACGGGCAGTGTTGGCAGACTGCTGGACTAGAACGATTTAGCAGGTGCGCATGTGTGGCAATTGTGTGTCCTAGGCGTAATCGGATAAATGTTTTGATGTCGTTGTACCGGCAGCTGGAGGGATAGCTTGGTTTTCTCCTGTTCGGGTTATTCGCAGTATATTGGTGCTGGATAGATCTCCAAGTCTCCATATGTGAGTTATATTGGAGCTGCGATATACACTTATACAAGTCTTTTTTCATAATATAGTCAAAAGTCCGTTCGTCCGTTCTAGTTGCGTGTAATTGTTGAGCTAACCGTGCATATTCCACTGTAGGATCTTAAACATTAAGAGCGGAAGAGGGATTGACACAAAATTAATATGCTATGATAACAAATATGTATGTATGTTAATAATTGCATTCGYCTRTRRVYATAAATTGCTCTTTCGAGTTGTTTTCATTATGTTGAGGTATAGTTTGGTTTAAAGAGAGATTGACAATTGAGGTGTCAGCTGTCTCTTTCATGGAAGCGTCT
>NW_017537359.1:44338-50690 GCF_001853355.1 Bactrocera latifrons
ACACTCCGACTACGCCTTGGTTACTCATATTTTCAATTATTTCTTTTTCACTGACATTATTTAGGCAGGGTGCATAGATTGTACCTTTTACGCTATTAAAATTGTCATGATATTTTACAACAATTTCGCACACACCATGTAGCTTTTTAGTTGAAATGAATCTTTGGGCAATTCGGTTGTTTTTCACAAGCAGTAGCAGATTGCCAGCACGTAATTCAGAAATCGAAATAATTTCTTTRCTAATAGCTTCAAATGCTTTATGTACCGCAAAACAAGAATAATTAGAGATAGGYTTCGTTGAATCGGAAGCACTAACAATAATAAATTTAGGGTTTTCTTTCCTAGACTGAGGCAAGTCGGAAAAATTAAGGGGCGTGTATGAGGGTTTCTTTCTTTTTGGATGGGATTCCGAGGCAAGCAAAGCAAACCTGTTATTGATGAGGTTGGGTGGCCCGGGGGCCATGATTATTATATCTACACACTCGATTCACTTGTTTAGAAAACACTTGTAGGAAAAACGATATGCGGTATAATAATAAGACAGAGGTTTACTAAGCAAACACGTGCGCATAGGACGGATGTGTACTGTGCGAAATACGCAAAAGATAAGCCGAAACACGTCTACACAGAGCGAGATTTAGTCGATGACTAAATAGATATTGTTGAAAATAATGTTATAAGGACACATCCAAAAAACGTTGAAACAATTTTAAATTTTCCAGTTCCAACAACTCTACGACAGTTACGAAGTTTCCTAGGARTGTTTGGATATTACAGGAAGTTTATTAAAAATTATGCTAAAATAGCACAACCATTARCAATACATTTATCAGGTGAAAACGGAAGAGTTTCACAACATATGTCTAAAAAAATTAAAATTAGACTCGAACAAGAAGGACTTTTCGTAATTGAGAAATTGAAGTCTACATTAGTAGATCAAGTCGAATTAATTCAACCAAATTTTAACGAAACATTTATATTAACAAAAGACGCAACAAATGAGGCTATTGATGGAGTCTTAAGCCAAGGGGGCAAACCTATTACATTTATATCTGAAACATTAAATTCAATAGAAAAAAATTACGCGACTAATGAAAAAGAACTATACGCAGAAAAAAACAAAACCATTAAACCAATTTAAACAACAAATTTAACTAATTAAAAACAGATTTACAACACATGAGCAAATTCAAGAATTTGGAAAAGTAAGAGATTTAATTTAATATGATACTATTAACAATTTAATCACAATATTAAAGGAATAAATCAAACCAAATATAGTTGCGGCAAAACATTGCTCAATAGAGGATCTACAGTGGGGAGCAAAAGTGATTTCACGATCAACATTTTCATGTTTAAGC
The DNA here is from genome assembly GCF_001853355.1 of Bactrocera latifrons. Taxonomy (NCBI): domain Eukaryota; kingdom Metazoa; phylum Arthropoda; class Insecta; order Diptera; family Tephritidae; genus Bactrocera; species Bactrocera latifrons. The sequence goes on from NW_017537359.1 coordinate 45,700, forward strand.
GCGCATAAAAAATAAACGAATGAATAAATGACAACTTTTTTTATCTTGAATATCAAGTTTACTTGTAACAATTAGGCGTAAATAGCAAAATAGTAACAGAGGCAATTTCATAGTTATAATTCAAAAACAAAACAATAAAAAAAAAAACAAAAAAACAGCATGTACTCAGTTTTGCACCATTAAATTAAAGAAATGCGTTATTAATATTTTGTCCATAAACCCTTATTTTCAATGACGTTTTTTATACATTCTGGCATGCTCGCAACTAGAGTTTTAACAATTCCTTTCGGAAAACTCTAGGTTAACACGCTCCCAAAGATCGTTTAGGTTGGTTGGGCTAATTGATACTGGCCGAGCCGTCGCTTTTACCGGGTCTACGCCAGCAGAACTGTTTTCCATCCGATTGAAAACGGTTAAACTTGGATTCGTCCGACCAGATAACATATTTGCAGTCTTCAATTGTCCAGTTTCTGCTTACCTTTGCGAATTTTAGTCGTGCCTTAACATTTTTCTAGGATAAAGCCGGTTTGTTTTTTTTTCACAGCTGTGCCGTAACCAATCCTACCCAGCTGTCCATCGACTTACTCCTTTATTTATGCCCTTGGAAGCCTCTGCTGGTGTTGAAAGCTCATCGAATGATAACCACGCCCACCTTCCATATGTTGAAAATTTTACGGAAGAAATGGCAGAAGGAAGCTGCACCCACGCTTTTTTTTTAAATTGAAAATGGGCCAAACTTATGGACCAAAAACCATATCTCAGGAACTACTTGACCGATTTCAATGAAATTCGGTATACAATATTTTGATGACATGTACGAAATATGGGTGAAATCGGTTCACAACCACGCCTTCTTCCAATAAAACGCTACTTTGAATTCCATCTCATATATATACATTAGAAACCAATGATGATAACGGAATAAAACTTTACACAAATACGGTATTTGAACTGAGGTATCCCTTGTGGAAAAATTGTCGTGATCAGACTATAACTTTTCAAGGTCCCTGAAAGAATACGAAATTAGATATATCGAACACGAAGAACTCAGTGCCTAACCTAACCTAATTTTTCACCGAAAATATCGGTAAATCTCTCAGATATTTTCATGTAATTCAGAGGGCATCATTTTTTTATTATCGCAATAAAGTTGCTAATAACCAAAGTGATCAGGATGACGAGTACAGTTGAAATCCGTCCATACAAGCTCGAACTTGAGTAAAAATTGGGATATCTTGATGAAACTTGTCATGCGAGAGTATAAAATGTTCGGTGACACGCGAACTTAGCCCTTCCTTACTTGTTTTTTTTTTTTTTTTTTTTTTGTTTTGTGTTAGAACTATGCCATTGCCTCTGTTACTATTACAAATATGATACACATCCTATAAAAATACCAATTGGAGAAGTTCCAATACCTACAGAGGAAGAAGTACAAATACACATGGATATATTCTATGCGCAATCTTTAAAATTCATTACGTGCATATGTAAATAGCTATTCCAAATTTTCCCTAATATAAAGAAGTTAACAATTGAAAATGAATTTTTAATTTGTGTTTTTGTCTTTTTGTTTATACATATATGTATATATATAAAATATTACTTATTATTTGTACGATCTGTTCTAGGAAGAGAGGCTTTTCTATTCTGGAGGGTCCTTCCGTATACGATTCGCAGAATTGAGCTTAGTTATGAGAGTGTTCTTATTTAGTTATGTGGCTGGTCAAGACTCACTTTTACGTTTTATCGATATAAATATAACCACACTCCCTGCTTCTAATGTATCCCTATTGTAATAATCCATTAATGCGGCTATTTTATTTTTTCCTAAGTAATACTGTCTTCATGCAGTTTACCTAACTATCTTTGTCGTGGAAGTAATTTAATAAAAAAAATTTAAATTGCTTTATTTTGTTATAATTACATGCTTCTACTATTTTGTCTATTGTACCATAGTCCAAGTTATTAAGTAGGGTGCTGGGGTTATATCCCATTGAATATTCATAAAATTTTCATACATCTATTAATACGTGACTTATATACTTCTAATTTCAATATTAGTAAAAATATTCATATTAACTTAAGCCTGCACGCCTTCCACTGAAATTCGTCTGGCCTTTTTTCCATGTTTGGTTCAACCTTTCCGCATTGGGTCCGCTGTGTTCGCACGTTGTTCGGTTGCCTTGGTTTCTCTTGTCGGTTGTATTAYTACTGTTTAGTTATTTTTAAACTTGTAGTTTTTTATTATTTTTTTCCTGTTGTTTATTTTATACATTTAGCTTTTTCACGCAACTTCACCTTTTGTATTTTCTATTATATTTTTAGTACGAGTTATATTTATATTTTCTATAAAAAAAAATCCTGCAAGTTTTTTAACACTTTTCTAGTCACAGTTAACTTCCTTAAATCTTTTTTTTTTAGCTTTTTTTTACATACTTATTTTTTTAACTTTTTCTTTTATTTTTATTTATTTTTCTTTTGCGCTTTAGTAGACTCAGCTACTTTTCCAAGCACTTTTTAGACACAAAACCTTTTTCTTTTCTCAAAAACAATTGTTTTTTACACAGCTACTTTTTTAGTTCATGCTCTATTGGGAGCCAATTAATTCCCGCCACGAGGAATTAAAAAAAAAAAGTATATATATGTATATATTATATCCGCGAATGCGCGGATGACAAAAGAACAGGTGTGGTTCTATTGGATTGCCATACACAAATCAAATCTCTATTTTTAACTTATTAGTATTAATACATTTTATTCTTATTTAAATATCAGCTAGTGATTGTTTCCAGAACAAAGAAAGTATCGATTGCAATATTACCTGTTTCAGCATATTTCGGCAGAACGTTAAGCGTTCTTTTTTGTTTACAATTATTTTTATTACGCCTTCTTGTTAGGGCCAGCGATATTGTTTTAAATTCTTAAATAACCAAAAACGATAATTCAGATTTTTAATTTTTGAGACTCTATAATTGCAAAAGGCAAATAATTCATTTTATTTACTGTTATGGCAAAGTTGCTATGCGGAGGCTATCATTAACTTGCATGTATAATGCACAATAAATGTACATTAGCAAACGATGATACCACTATTAATCGCTATATTGAAAGTGTAGCACAGGATCCAGCTACAGAAGAGGAGATAAATAAGTAATGTTTGATGTAATCAGTTGTTTAGGCTTCTAAATCGGGGAAGCAATGAATTGTTCTAACTTTTATTTTATCTTTCGAGCACATATGTATGTATGTATATACATACATAAGTACTTAGGAATATACAATATTTTCATTTCTCTTCTTCATCTTCACTGGCGTAGACACCGCTTACGGGATTTCAGCCGAGTTAGTAACACATTCAGTGGTTTCTTCTTTTAGCAATGCAACACCAATTCGAGATACCAAGTGCAGCCAGATCCTTCTCCACCCGGTCTTTCAAACGGAATTTAGGTCTACCTATTGCTCGGCTTCATCATTAAAGCGAACGCGATTTTCGCCGTGGCCAGTGCGCAAAGGACCATAAATCTTTCGCAGAACTTTTCACTCAAAAACTCGTAACGACATCAGATGTTGTCATCGTCCATGCCTCTGCATCATAAAACAGGACGTGAATAATGAGTGATTTATTGAGTTTGGTTTATGTTCGTCGAGAGAAAACTTTCTCAATTGCCTACACAGTCCGAAGTAACATATTGAAGAATTCGCACCATACAGAGTCGCTTTGTCCGAAACCTCGCTTGGTATCAAACGGCTCTTTCCCGATCTCTTAAACTCGCACTGTTACTGCTTTCTCATCGTACCGGCTGTTCTTTTACATTTTTTGAAACTAATAGTTTGGCCGCCGCGCAGTACTTTTATATCGAGTTGGTGACTAGTGCTGTCAGAGAGCAGGAGTTTAAGTCGAGTAGAAAATTGTCAACCCATTTGGGGATGTTTTCTCATGGAGGCTGAATTTACCGACTGTTGTGCCAAAATTATCTGGCTTTGTCTGGCGTTAAAGGTGCCAAGCACGATTTTGATATTGTGGCCGACAAGCTCTCATAGGTGCGCTCGAAGCGCTCAGAGAAGTAATTTTTTAATCACGCCATCCTTCCCTGTTGAAGAACTTCGCTTTGATTTGAGTTGTAGCTAGACGTTCAWCCACTGGGGTAAATGCCTGGATTCGGCGGCGAAGTCCCACCACTAAATCCACACATCCCTGTCTTTGTCTCGTCTATCACATTTCTTAGACGGTGGTGATGTCAGCCGTCAATTTAGCCACCAGTTGCTACAGAGTATTATAGCTTCGTCCACCTARCRGTTGCACGTATTATCTAAAACTAAACGAGATAGATATAAGGTTGTAGAGTATTATTATATAAATGATCAGGATGACGAGAAAAGTTGAAATCCGGGTGAATGTCCGTCTGCCCATCCGCGCAAGCTACAACTTTAGTAAAACTTGGTACGCGGGATTCTTAGTACAGAAAAATTTACGAGTTCGTAGATGGGCGTAATCAATCCGCTGCCTCACAGATAAAAAACAGCAAACGTGTTAAGTACCATAACTTCTCATCCAAATATGATATAAAACTGTAATTTCGTACGGGTAATTGCAGTAGCAAGGAACATTTGTGGGCAAAAAAAGTGAAAAGGTTGGCTTGGCCCGACCGCTAATAAGGTTAAAGTAAATATATCTTGACCTACTAAAGCTATAAAAACCAAATACGTTGGGCGCAAATAATATAAGAACTTCTACCGACAGTGTGAATATAGATGAAATCGGAGGATCACCCCGCACTACTTAACACACAAGAAATCAGTAAGTTAATACGTCAGAGACATTAAGAGTTTATGAGAGCTGAAGTAAGAATTGGACGATGAGCGTGGGTTGGTGAAATCCCATATCCGATATATGGGATCCGAAAAACTGATTTCTACAAAATTTAGTAGGTGGCATTTTTCTTCTATTGCTATGCCACAGTGTAAAAATGGGCGACATAACATTACAACCA
>NW_017537359.1:51010-52995 GCF_001853355.1 Bactrocera latifrons
ATATAACATATATTTGGATCGCGGTGACTATAGTTAACATTTGAACGAAAATTTCCGTCAATGTGTGATATGTATAACTGAAATTAAAGTATAATCCTTCYCTTATAATGGTATGTCTGTGTGTCAAGAAATGGGTTGAAAGGGACCAATACATCCCTTATCTCCCACAAACTTAATATTAAGATTTTCGAACTATGGGGTGATTTTGTATCGCATATATCGGCCAATGTGTGAGTTAGCCCAATGATAATAAGATAGTGTGTTATATTCATAACAGTGCATCTTTGTGCTTAGAATCAGTGTGATCATTTTAGCATTTTTGCAGCTAAATTTAGTTTTTTTTTGATTTAGCCGCAAAATTTTCATTTAGCATTTAGCATTTTTCTTAGCTTTTTGCGATTATTAGTTTAGCATTATTCTATCCAAAAAATTTCAAATGTTTTATTACTTTTTTGTATAAATAAAATCTGTAATTTTTAGTTGATTGCACATTTATACATATAACCATGGCAATCATTTGCGTAGTGATTAAAAAATAAAATCTGGCATCACAGCTCAATAGAACAGCTGTGTTTTCATTCATCTCTAATAAAACAAAAAATAGCAGTTTGTTTAACATAGATAATGGAAATGTTGGTAGTTAACTAAAAAATGAAATTATGTGTAAATTTAAGTAATCATAATGATTTTTATAGGTATGTTAAAAGAAGTAACCCAAATTATTTAGATATTGACGAAGTTAGTGACTCCGAAGAAAACACGTGCCGGCCCAGCACCAGTAAAAAGTAAAGAAATACTTATTCCGTGTGTTAAAAATGTACTAAAAATCATATACTCGTAAATATTGCAAAAAATATACCCAAAGAACCAGAAAAAGCTGGTTTAATGATCCGAGACTATGCAAGTGGATTGTCGAGCAAATGATCAGGCAATCAATCTTCTAAGCATTTGGCAGCAGCATCGCCTTTCACAAAAAACAATCAAAAGACACTCGATTTTCACCCACTAAACAGCAATTCCAAAGTAAAAGCAGCAGAATTATTAGAAGCTTTATATGTAGCGGTACACACTACGATAAGGTCAGCCGATCATTTGGCATGACATTGGGTCGAACAAAGTGTACTGCCCTCATTAAGTCTGTTTTGGCTCCCCATTTTCAACACCTATTGGCTGAGGATATTAGTGACAACTTTTTCAGTCTGATTAAATCAAATACTAGTAAATAGTAGTCAAATACTAATAAATAAAAACATAATAYTAGTTCCCTGTATCTGTCATTCCATTCAGCTTTCAGTGTCTTCARAATCCAAAATGCTACCTGATGAAATTGAGTATTTGGTGTCAGAAACTTACAATTAATTTTTCAAATCAACATTGAGATACAAACATTATAAAAGCATTTGCTGCGATTAATGATGGCATGCAACCATTAAAATTGGCAAGAGCTTGTGACACTAGATGGTTAACAATTGAATCAGCTGTAAATCGGATAGAAAGTTAATGGCTAGAGTTCAAAACTCATTTTGAAATTGCCACAACGGTAGAATCGTGTCATCAAGCCAATATATTAAAAAAATTATACACTGACAAAAATTTATTACATCTGAAGTTTTTGAAACCTTTGCTGTCAGATGTACAAAAAGTAAATAAAATGTTTGAAAGTAATAATGCTGACCATACTCTGTTGCTATCAGAACTATATGTTCTTTTGAAAGACGTTTCCTATCAAATTGTTATAAAATCTGACACTTTTGATCCGTTCAATTCGCGTTTCGAAGATTTTTTTGTTCCAACACCATACTTTAATTACAACTTTGAAGAATTTTTTAAATCAAAGAAAGATGTAATCAATTCTGAAGAAGAAAATGAAATAAGAGTTACTTGCCTAAAGTTTATAGCTCAGTTAATATATCAGCTTGGACAACGATTGCCAGCAAATTTTCTAAATCTTAAAATACAAATGTGTTTTCTGTAGAAAACAGTTT
>NW_017537359.1:53675-63573 GCF_001853355.1 Bactrocera latifrons
TACTACATGACATTGTTTTATTCTAATGAAATATATTTCTAAGGCAACATTGAATATAAAATTTTTAAAAACCAAACGCTTATAGTGATCATTTTATGTAAAAAACGTTTTTATATTTAGCATTATTTTTTGGCATTTTAATATTTTTTTTTAGCTTTTTTTAGCATTATTTTAATGCTGATTTAGCTGCAACACTTCTTTAGATCTGATCACACTGCTTAGAATAGATAGTTGAGCGAAAACTTGGTCTAGCACCTATATATGTATGTAACTAATATCAGGATTCTCGACATTCCGGCTGACATAACTCTATATGATTGGTTTTACGTATTAAATTATTAACAACATTTTAATTTTTTTTACAAAATCAGGAAAAATTAGGTAAAAATAATTTTAATTTTATTTTTTAATTTTTAAACAAATTAACATTTCAAATAAATTATATTTACATCGACTATTACAAAGTGAAGATGTGCCAAATGAACTTCATTTCTTCAAAGAAAATTGATGACCTTCATGAAATGTGCATATTCGCATTATTTCGTTATCATTTCCATATTTGTAGCAATAGAATTTCTATGGAATATACATACATATATTATTTCATTGGCACATTTGCCTGTATGTTTACGAAAGCAAATACGAGCCGCATACATATATGTGACCTGGTCTATGAAAAGGGAGCTAACGTGCGAAAACTAGTTTTCTGGGAAACAGCTCTTAAAAATAAACAACTCGTTACGTCAGTTTCTCGTTATCTCATTAATTGTTCTCATTTCCAGAGGCTTCAAAGACGTCCAGTAAGTGTTGTTTTTGGTCGGAATATTATTATAGTTCAACGTGTAAGTTGCTAGTGTGGAACATTTAAAAAAGTAACACTGAAGAAGTGACGTTTACTCTAATACCGCGCAGCTGCTGTTGTCTTGTTTGCATTCGTCTCTCTTTCCGGATGTTCTGTTAACACATTTGTGCAAGTGTTTCCGTTGATTATCGTCTTCGCATTTCGCATGAAATGAAACATGAGTGTTGATGAGGAATTCAGTGCCGTATATGGACAATATTTCCATGAAAAGGATGATGAAAACAATGAACAGAGTGATTATGATGAAGACGAGGTATGTGTATCTCAGGCAGAAGATGATACCGAACAAACTTTTGTTAAGGTTAACCTGTCTGTTGTTGAAGTAAAGGAGGAGGAGCTGGTAACAAAATTTCTGTCAAAAGATTGTTGTAATAATAAATGTCATACACTGATAAAAAAGAAAAATACATAAACTACTCAGCATTATTATTTTTGGCCCATAATATGTTTTTCTAGTGTATAATCATGTCTTTATAGCTTATAATTCAATGTATTTTGGTCATAACAAAAAAATTATATTTTTTCATTTTTTTACTCTTCCTTCTTTACATTTTTAGGGAACTTTCAAACAAGTTATGACTTTTTGAATTCTATCACGTGAAAAAGTATCTCATCYTCCATTCGAACCAACTAAAAAGGAAAAATTGATTTATTGACACCTAAGCCAAGCCCCCTTTCCGTAGACTAGGTCACATATATGTATGTACATACATTCATAATAACAAGTGCCGCACGCATCTTTCGCATCTCCGTTGCCATGAACAAATAATGGCCGAAACTCACGTTTTGTCAAAGAGTCAATCTGTCGAAGCACTGACATGACGACATACCTTGTATGGTTGGTGGAAAATCCGAACTGTACCGAAAAAAACTAACAAACGATCGCCGATTGTTACCGCATCCCTTGCTGCTCGAACAGCTTCGCCAACAAGCTATGTTTTTGTATGAACTTGCATACATATCGACGCTGATTTTTGCGAKCCACGGAAAAATATTTTAGAATTGCCATCGTCGCAAAAAGACACTTGTAGGCAAAGGCAAAAATATTTATTAGTATATTATTAAATATAATCACGTTCCCGGAATTAAACAAAAGCTTTCGTTAGTGTCTGTTAAAGAACTGATTTTTTATTTTTGTATCATTTACACTTCTCCTATTCTATATTATTTTAAAGCTTAATCCTAATTACAATTCTAATATCTTCTTGTTCTCTTACTCTAGTTTCTCTTAAAACTTAGGTAGTATTAGTTATAATATAGTAATATAAATATGTACATGGATATGCAAATGGGTTCTTACATTACTATATATTATATAGGCGATATGGAAACTTACATTACTCCTCCGCGCCCAGAGTAAGCAGTCCGTGCGTATTCAAAAAATATCCAATATTTAAATAACTTTAATGTTTCTCTAAATTTTTATTTATATATTTCGTTTTACTTGAGTTTTATATATTTTTTTAAATTGTTTATTATTGGATACTAGGTAATTTCCTTCTTGCTAAAAATTTACAATTTTTTTATATTTGAGTTTTGATTTGCTTACTCTATTATTATTTACAATGTTGTTTGCAAAACTGTCCGTTTCTACCCTATTAGTTTTTTGGTTTAACACGTTTATTCTCTTCGATTTTCTCTCAGGTACCATTTTGGTATATTTAGATATATCTTCTTGTGAAATTATATTATTTAAAAGATCTTTTGGTCGATATTTGGTAGTGCTATGAACAGTGTCGTTGCATGCTACATCATCTTTATTATTAGTATCTGCATTAAAAGTCGAATGTGTTCGTTTAGAGTACCATGTAATCTTTTTACGTCCGCATTACTAGTTATTAAATAAGTTTATGTTGGTGCTTTAAAAATTCCCTAACTACAGCAGTATCTAGCCTATTGTCGAAAACTACTAACTTTGGTTTACCTAAATATTGTATTCTCTGCATGAGTGCCTTCAGTATCGATACCCAGGTCTTGTTTTCCAGGTTGTAAGCAGTTGCGTATTTCGTCAGTTTATCTATGCTTGTAAGATACATCGTGCCGCGTTATGGATACCATATATCAAAATGAACAATATCATTGTGCCTTTCTGGTGTAGATGTAATGTTAAAGCTACGCTTTATTGGGGTCCTATCAAATTTCGCAAGTTTACATATTTCGCAACTGTTAATGTATTTTTCGATTTCTTTCTGAAACTTAGGGTAGTAGTAAACTCCTCTCAATTCTTCATAAACTTCGTTAATACCTCTATGATTATTTTTAATGTGCGTACTTTGTATTAATTGTAAAAGCTTTTCTCTATCAATTATATATTATAAAATTGAATGTGTTTTTAACACCTTTAAGCTTTTGTTTCTCGCAAAATATGTAATATACAAGTTAACGGCAGCAGCCACACAGACACTTTACGACAAATGTAAACAAATTGTGTCGTCACACAGTATTACTGCTTGGTCAGCAAAATACTATAATTAATAAGAAATGAAAACTTCATTTGCTTTAGTAAGTAAGCATAATTCAATATTCCATTATTTGTTTTGATAATGAGAATAATTAGAAATTCAATGATCTGGCATTTCATCACTTAATGTAATGCCAAAGCATCTTTAGTAATAAGCCGTTATATATTGAATTGTAAGAATATAAATATAAGTGACTAATAAAGATCAGGAGGTATTCAGAAGGTAATCAGCGAGCACAGGATTACCGACTCAAAACAACACGTTGTGTTTCATTTCTACCGCACGTAGCGGAACGGAAAAACATTTTTTTTTCAATACAGCGGCGTAGCCATCGAGGCAAACCAAAGGACGAAAAATTCATTACAAACCCAAGGACAAAAGACGAGAAGAAGAAGCAGTAAGATTATATGAACTAATATATATTCAATATATAGATATAATATTTAAGTCAATTAATATAAGCAATTAAGTTTAAACTATTAAGAATAATTCAAGGCTCGATCAGCCAAGTAATAAAATATTTTGAAACTGCGATTCACCACCGCAAGGGGAACCCTACGGTTTATAACAAAAACTCAATTCTGCGAATCTGAACTCCAGACCCTCCAGAAGAAAAGAGTCTCCTTTCCTAGAAAGTATMAAAAAATAATAATAAWAAAAAAAAACTAAATGAACCAAGAAAAATAAGAAGTAGTAAAATCTTTACCAGAATTTGGGGAAAACAGAATAAATTTGTTAGCTGGAGGGAATTGGCTAACAATGCAATGAGTTTATATGTAAGAGGCAGCCATAGGTATTTTGCTGCATTGACTATATTAAGAAACAAAGGTACTCACGATGCTAAAGACATTTTGTCCAACCACGGAAGAGTTTTAAATTTCGATGCTATTTTGGCACGATTAGATTTCGCTTACGCCGATTAGCGACCAGCTCATATAATTGAGCAAGAAATTAGTATTCTGCGTCAAGGCAATTACTCCATAATTGAATATTATAATAAGGTTAATGAGAAATTATCCTTGCTAATAAACAAAACCATAATGACTTACGGATCAGATAGTGTCGTAACTAAAGAGTTTAATTCCAAAAATAGGCGGGATGCCTTACATTACATTCATAGCGGGGCTAAACGGAAACTTAGCAAATATACTATTTTCACTATCGCCAAGCGATTTACTAAATCCTTTGGCAAAAGCAAAAGAATTAGAATCTAACAATATGCGACCGACCTTCGCATTACAATTTGGAAAAAATCTAAACTATTCAAATTATAATAACAATAACAGGCAGCATACTTTTATTTCAATAATAATTTACGGTTCCAACAAGTCCGGCCACAAAGGAATTACAACGAAAGAATGGCTTATCAGAATAACCGACCACGACTTACGCCAATGGGTGTCGATTCAATCATCCATACACGCACTCGTATGTTGCAAAAACCAACAATCTTTCACCAAAACAATTTAGAAAAAAGGCCACATGGAAGTTTACAACTGAATGTGCAGCCATCGACTAGGATACATCGCATTAATAATATTAAGGAGGGTAATATTTTAGGCTAAATTAACTCTGCCATGGAGGATGGAGTCATGTGTAGAAGTTCACGCCAGTAAGGAAAGTTCTCTGATCGCCATTCACTTGGGAGTGGCCAAAAACGATTCTTTTACATATGACTCAAGCAGCTCACGACTTTCGGTCTTTGAGCAAGTATCCTCTGGGTAGTCTAAGAAGATCCGTTTGAAGGCGGGCTAAAGTGAGAAGGCGAAATATTCCCCTCCATAGGGTTGTGGGATGGGTTTGGGACCCGCCACGTCAAGAAACAACCGCAAATAAAAAGGGGCAACCAGACTCATATGAGAGACCCCCTTTTTGATGACGACCATGGCAAACGAATTAAGGACTATGATTTGAGGGCATGCACCTAGAGTTTCCGGTCCCTTAATTTCGAAGGTGCCGCTGCCCAGCTGGTTAATGTCCTCGTGAAAATAAAGGCTGACATCACCACCGTCCAAGAAATGCGATGCTCGGGACAAGGACAGAGACGAGTAGGTCCTTGTGGCATTTACTACAGCCGCCATATGAAGGAGCGCAAGTTTGGTGTAGGCAGAGAGACTCCGTCGCCTTGTACTATCATTCACTCCGGTGAATGAACGTTTAGCCATATCCGCATTAAAGCGAGGTTCTTCAACATATCGCTGATTTGCGCCCACGCCCCGACGGAAGAGAAGGACGATGTGACCAAAGATGCCTTTTAAGAGTGCTTGGAGAGCTGTCACCGCCACGATGTCAAAATCGTGCTTGGCGACTTTATCGCCAGGGTGGGCGAAGAAGGTATATTTGGCACTACGGTCGGTTAATTCAGCCTCCACGAGCAAACATCCACAAATGGGTTGAGGCTGATCGACTCGCCGGGGCCCTCAAAATGGTTATCTGTAGTACCAGATTCCAGCATAAGAAGATACATCAAGTTACCTGGCTGTCTCCGGATCGAAAACCATCAACCAGATCGATCACGCTATGWTAGACGGAAGACACGTCTCCAGTGTTTTAGATGTGCGTGCGCTCCGAGGTCACTTCCTTGCTGCAGCAAAGATTCGCACCCGCCTCTGGGCAGCAAAAAACGCACGCCATCAAACGCAAGGAAGGTTCGACGTCGAGAAGCTGCAATCACAACAGATAGCCGAACGATTTTATACTCGGCTCCCACTCGTGCTTTCTGAGAGCACTCGTCAACAACTCGCTATAAGGGAACTGTAGGATGGCATTTCAAACTCCTTACGTTCAGCTGCAACCGAAACCATTGGTCTTCTGAACATGCAAAAGAACAGCTGATACGACGAGGAGTGCCGTGTCGCAGCGGAGAGAAAACAGGCTGCCTTCCTCGCAACGTTACGATCGACCATGACACGTGCGGGGTGGGATAGATACCGAGAGTTGAGGAGGGAAGCGAGACGCATTTGCAGACAGAAAAAAAAGAGGCCGAAATGCGTGAGTATGAAGAGCTTGATAAGCTGGGCGATAGGGGTAATGCTCGAAAATTCTACGAAAAAATGCGGCGGCTTACAGAAGGTTTCAAGACCGGAGCATACTCTTGTAGAACCCCCAAAGGTGATCTAGTCACCGATGCCCAGAGCATACTTAAATTGTGTAGGGAACACTTCTCCAGCCTGCTGAATGGCAGTGAACGCACAACGCCAGGAGAAGGCGAACCCGATTTTCCAATCCATGACGATGGAGCAGACGTTCCACTGCCCGACCAGGAAGAAGTTCGAATAGCAATTACCCGCCTGAGGGACAACAAAGCGGCGGGGGCGAGCGTATTGTGTGAAAGATTAAAGCCCACCGTCAACAAACTGATTGGATTTTATCAGTGTGGCTTCAGACCGGAAAATAAACATCCGACCAGATATTCACCATGCGCCAAATCTTGGAAAAGACCCGTGAAAGGAGAATCGACACTCACCACCTGTTCGTCGATTTCAGAGCTGCGTTCGACAGCACGAAAAGGAGCTGCTTTTATGCCGCGATGTCTGAATTTGGTATAACCGCAAAACTAATGCGCCTATGTAAACTGACGTTGAGCAACACCAAAAGCTCCGTCAGAATCGGGAAGGACCTCTCCTTTTGATACCAAACGAGGCTTCACACAAGGCGACTCCCTATCGTGCGACTTCTTCAACCTGCTTCTGGGAAAGTAATTAGAGCTGCAGAACTAATTAGAAAATGTACAATCTTCTATAAAAGTGTACAGCTGCTGGCGTATGCCGATGAATCGCGTAAGCGGTGTCTACGCCAATTAAGAAGAAGAGAATATATTTTTCTAAATGACAGGGTTACTGGTCAAAATTTTAAAGCATTAGTAGATACGGGAGCAACTAGTTGCTATATTAAATCAGGAATATACAAAAATAAAAATAAATTAGACATACAAAAAAGAGTAAAAACATTTAATGGATTTTCGATAATACGCAATTATCACATTATTACATTATTCAGTAAAAAGCGAATACTCTACGAAGTCGAAAATTTGGAAGCAGACTTATTAATAGGATACAAATTTTCGAAGAACATTAATGCGGTGATTAACTTGGAAAAAGAGAAGTTAATAATAAATAATGAAGAAGATTAGGATATATTTAGCATAGGATGCGAATATGAGCTTCAAATATGTAAGGAATTAAAGACTCTAAAGCGCCAGCGGACAGAAATACCGGCAAATATAAGAAAAAATACTATGGAGCAGGAAAGCTCTACAACGCCAGCTGATGAGAATAGCGGCAAATTAAATAAAAAATGTATTGTGGAACAAAGAAGTTCTACAGCGCCAATCGAAGGAAATACCGGAAAATATAAACAATTAGATAATATTGTGGAACAAAGAAGTTCTACAACGCCAGTCGAAGGAAATGCMAACATAATCGAAGATGAAATTGAAAATTTAAAAGACGAAATCAGAAATGGAATATATCAAATACATTCTTCAAGAAATATGAATTTACCGTTTCGAACGGATATAAAAGCGGAAATAACGACAATTGTTGAAACTCMTATATGGAGTAAACAATACCCATATCCCATTTCTGTTAATTCCTTCATAAACGAGGAGGTCAAAAAAATGATGGAAGATAAAATAACAAGGCCAAGTAAGAGCGCATATAATTCACCAATTTGGGTTGTACCAAAAGAAGGTGTAAATGAAGACGGTACGCCGAAATTGCGGATGGCAATCGATTATAAAAAATTAAATGAAGTAACAAAATCAGATAAATACCCAATTCCAGATAGCAATATAATACTTTCAAATTTAGGAAATTCAAAATATTTTTCCACAATAGATTTGGAATGAGATTTTCACCAGATCCTTATTAAGAACACGATATTGAAAGAACTGCATTTTCAGTAAATAACGGAGAATACGAATTTTTAAGAATGCCATTTGGTTTAAAAAACGCGGATTGTATATTTCAAAAGGCTTTACAATGTTTTAAGGGGCRTTATTGGAAAATTTTGTCACGTTTATATTGACGATATAATCGTATTTTCAAAAAGTTTCGGGGAACATAAAAAACATTGAAGTATAATAATAGAGTACTAAAAAACACAAATATGAAAATTTCGTTACAAAAATCTAAATTCTACCAAGAAGAAGTAAACTTTTTGGGATATGTTGTTGCAAATAATGTTATAAGGACAGATCCAAAAAACGTTGGGACAATTTTAAATTTTCCGGTTCCAACAACTCTACGACAGTTACGAAGTTTCCTAGGAATGTTTGGGTATTACAGGAAGTTTATTAAAAATAATGCTTAAATAGCACAACCATTAACAATACATTTATCAGGTGAAAACGGAAGAGTTTCACAACATACATATGTCTAAAAAAAATTCAAATTAGACTCGAACAAGAAGGACTTTTGGTACTTGAGAAATTGCAGTCTACATTAGTAGATCAAGTCGAAATAATTCAACCCAATTTTAACGAAACATTTATRTTAACAAAAGATGTAACAAATGGGGCTATTGCCAAGGCGGCAAACCAATTACATTTATATCTAAAACATTAAATTCAATAGAAAAAAATTACGCGACTAATGAAAAAGAACTATACGCTATCGCATAGGCATTAAAAAATTATTTATATGGAGTTTCAGATTTGGAAGTTCATACCGATAACCAACCACTAACATTAGCAGTTTCACCTAGAAATCCAAATCCCAAAATGAAAAGATGGCATGCTGTAATTGGAGAATATATAAAAACATATTTACAACACATAAGCAAATTCAAGAATTTGGAAAAATAAGAGAATTAGTATGATACTGTTAATAATTTAATCACAATAGTAAAGGAATACATCAAACCAAATATAGTTACGGCAATACATTGCTCAATAGAGGATCTATACGAAATACAAGAGAAAATAGGAGAAACATTTACTACTAAATTCGTATATATGTAAAATTTTGCTATTGACATAACAAACAGAGAAGACCAAGGAATTATAATTGAACAAACGCATACACGAGCACATAGAAGTTACCAAGAAAATTTGAATCAGATTTGCAAAAAATATCATTGGCCTGAAATGAGAAAACAATTCAAACAATATGTAATGAATTGCGATACATGTAATAAAAACGAATATGATAGACATCCTACAAAAATACCAATTGGAGAGGTCGCAATACCTACAGAGGAAGGAATACAAATACACATGGATATATTCTATGCGAAATCTTTAAAATTCATTACGTGTATAGATAGATATTTAGGCTGTTCATGGTAAGGTGGTTATCGGGTTATGTGGTTATTAGATTAAAAATAACCTCTATGATTCGTGAACATCCCGTATTGATGGTTATATGCTTATTTTTACACAAACAGCTGTTCATTGTTTACATTTTAAGTTCAATGAAATTTCTGCTTGTGAAATGCCTAAACAAAGTTTAAAAAGCAACATAATTGAATTTAAAATWAGTTCTGCTATTCAGAAAATGGACTTTATTGAAGGTATGTGCTTATTTAATAATCCGAATTGTAAGAGTTCAAAAGATTCTTTGTATAAAATTTG
>NW_017537359.1:68307-71393 GCF_001853355.1 Bactrocera latifrons
CTAAGCAGTTATCTGAAATGAAATAAAGAAGCAATTGTTATTAGACCGCAATCGAATTCGCACGCGTTTTCGTTCGTTCGCTAATTTTCGTCATAGTATCGTGAGCCAAAGTGCAGGCAATTGGTTGAATTTTAATTTCAGTGATTTCACGTGTCCCGACTATTATTTTCTATCTCAAAAACTCTTGAGAAATTTCACCCAAAATGAAAGGATATCATGCTTTAATTGGAGAATATGGAGAAAAATTATATATAAACCAGGTAAGATAAATGTGGTAGCAGATGCCCTATCAAGACATGTTTTAATAATTTATCCGACGAATCGTCAACCACAGTAACTCAAGATTGAGCTGAAAGTAGTGATCGTACTTAAATACCTGAGACAAAAAAAATAAAAAAWAACATTAAACCAATTTAAACAAAAAATTTTACTAAGTAAAAATAGATTTACAACACATGAACAAATTTAAGAATTTGGAAGAATAACACATTTAATTGAATATGATACTGTTGATAATTTCATCACAATATTAAGAGAATACATCAAACCAAATATAGTTACGGTAATACATTGCTCAATRGAAGATCTATACGAAATACAAGCGCAAATAAGAGAAACATTTACTAATAAATTCGTATGTATGAAAAATTTTGCAATTGACATAACAAACAGAGAAGACCAAGGAATTGTAATTGAACAAACGCATAC
Organism: Bactrocera latifrons; assembly: GCF_001853355.1. Classification (NCBI taxonomy): domain Eukaryota; kingdom Metazoa; phylum Arthropoda; class Insecta; order Diptera; family Tephritidae; genus Bactrocera; species Bactrocera latifrons. The sequence goes on from NW_017537359.1 coordinate 69,016, forward strand.
ACGAGCACATAGAAGTTTCCAAGAAAATTTGGATCAAATTTATAAAAAATATTATTGGCCTGAAATGAGAAAACAATTCAAACAATATGTAAGGAATTGCGACATATGTAATAAAAACAAAACAATCTTTAAAATTCATTTCGTATRTATATAGATAGCTATTAAAAATTTTTGGATATTAAGCAAATCGAAGATAAGATTAATTTAAAAGATAAAGTATTAGAAATATTACAAAGTTTCCCTAATATAAAGAAGTTAACAATTGATAATGAACCAGGATTCACTACGGCACAATTTAAGTCCTTGATACAGAGTCTTCAAATAGAAATTTTWTTTTGTAACCCAAATCATTGTACCACGAATGGTCAAATTGCGATCTTACATTCAACAATAATAGAAATTTTGCGATGTATGAAACAAGAATATAATTTAAGAAGCTTTTCAGAATCAATATTCAACAATATAATAAAACTATACATTCGGTAACTTATGAGAAACCATTTCTGTCACCTCAGTAGATAGGAGTGACATCTTACTGAAATGGCTGCCAGGCTAATACTGCTCTCACCTCCGTCTCGTTCAAACCATGGCAGGTCTTCAAGTACGTTCAATGCACGTCGCCAAAAATTTCTTTGGCCGTACCGGTTCAGTTGAGACGAGTTCCTGATTCGTGCCCGAACCTGGCTCTGAACATAAGCCCCCATAAAGGCTCGTGTCAACCCCCGCGTGGCCTCCCTGCTTGCATAGATAACCACGGGGTTCATTAATGGGGACTGTGACAACGTGCCGAGATAGCCAGACCCACTAGAAAAAAATGAACACACCGCAACAACAACAAAAAATCCAACATATAGAAAAAACAGAACAAAGATGGTCTACTTCAGTAGAAGCAGTAGGGTCTTCAAATCCCCCGTACTCATCGCCACTCCAAAACAGCCAGACAAAAATGGAGAAAAGACAGTCTCAAGGGAGACACCGGTCACACAAGCAGCACTGGAAAAACAAGTAGAAGGGAAGGGCACCCCAGCTGCCACCAAAGAAGGAACTCAAAACTCGCCGAAACAAGAGTATATAACCCAAATGAGATGAGCAGAAGAGGGATCCCTAGAAAAGTGCAAGGGTATAGTGCAACAAATGAAGTTGGCGATGGCAATACAAAAGAACGTCAGCATGGACGTCAAAAATGGAACGGCACAGCGAGACGAACTCTTCGACGCCATAAAGACCTATCGCAGAAACTGGCTCACGGCAGAAAACGAAAAAAGGCGAGCACATCGATGCAGGCGCATCACGACCCCCGAGTCGGCAACCTNGTAGCCCCCGACCAAGAGCTGCAGGAGAGGAGGGCTTGGCTCAAAACGCCTCACGCGCCCAATGAACCTCCCGCGAAGATTCGAGAATATGCCGCCTTAAAATAAGCGTCCACAWCCCTCAACGGGGTTCCACCTAGGGAGAACCTACCCAAGAGAGGGAGGCAGCAAAGCGACGAGGGAACTGAACAAAAATCTTGGGCAAGAGCCTACCAGAATTGAGACCAGTAAAATTCTGATTATGGTGTACTGGAAAACCGATACGGATCAGATTGACAAAGGGCTGGGGAGGGCAGTATTCTGTCACCTCAGTAGATAGGACTGACATCTTACTGAAATGGCTGGCAGGCTAATACTGCTCTCCCCTCCGTCTCGTTCAAACCATGACAGGTCTTCAAGWACGTTCAATGCACGTCGCCAAAAATTTCTTTGGSCCCATAGGTTCAGTTGAGATGAGTTCCTGATTCGTGCCCGAACCTGGCTCTGAACATAAGCTCCCAAAAAGACTTGTGTCAACCCCCGCGTGGCCTCCCTGCTTGCATAGATAACCACAAGGTTCATTAAGGGCGACTGTTACAACGTGCGAAGATAGCCAGACCCACTAGCAAAAATGAACACACCGCAACAACAACAAAAAACCCAACAGATAGAAAAACAGAACAAAGATGGTCTATTCCGTAGAAGCAGTCGGGTTCTCAAATCCCCCGTACTCGTCGCCACTCCAAAAAAGCCAGACAATAATGGAGAAAAGACAGCCTCAAAGAGAAGGGAAAGGCACCCCAGCTGCCACCAAAGAAGGAACCCAAAACTCGCAGAAACAAGAGTATATAACCCAAATGAGATGAGCAGAAGAGGAATCCCTAGAAAAGTGCAAGGAATAGTGCAATAAATGATTTTGGCGATGGCAATACAAAAGAACGTGAGCATGGACKTCAAGACGAGGAACGGCACAGCTAGACGAACTCTTCGACGTCATAAAGACCTATCGCAGAAACTGGCTCACGGCAGAAAACGAAAAAAGGCGAGCACATCGATGCAGGCGCATCACGACCCCCGAGTCGGCAACCT
>NW_017537359.1:71418-77056 GCF_001853355.1 Bactrocera latifrons
TAGTTTTATTTATTTTTTGTGCTGCCATTTAGTAAAACTCCAACGACTTTCTAACACTGGAAATAAACAAACAACCACATAATCTGTAAACAAGGGTCTGGGTTGGTCAAAGTTGGTTATTTTGTCATACCGCATTTTGTTGTTGTTTACTTAATCACATAACCACATAACCCGATAACCACCTTATCGTGAACAGCCTAATTATAAATTTTTGGTTATCGAAGATAAGATTAATTTAGAAGATAAAGTGTTAGAAATATTACAAAGTTTCCCTAATATAAAGAAGTTATCAATTGATAATGAACCAGGATTCACTACGGTACATTTTAAGTCCTTGATGCAGAGACTTCAAATATAATTTTCTTTCTGTAACCCAAATCATAGTACCACGAATGGTCWWATTGMGATCTTACATTCAACAATAATAGAAATTTYGCGATGTATGAAACAAGAATRTAATTTAAGAAKCTTTTCAGAATCAATATTCAACAATATAATAAAACTATACATTCGGTAACTTATGAGAAACCATTTCTGTCACCTCAGTAGATAGGAGTGACATCTTACTGAAATGGCTGCCAGGCTAATACTGCTCTCACCTCCGTCTCGTTCAAACCATGGCAGGTCTTCAAGTACGTTCAATGCACGTCGCCAAAAATTTCTTTGGCCGTACCGGTTCAGTTGAGACGAGTTCCTGATTCGTGCCCGAACCTGGCTCTGAACATAAGCCCCCATAAAGGCTCGTGTCAACCCCCGCGTGGCCTCCCTGCTTGCATAGATAACCACGGGGTTCATTAATGGGGACTGTGACAACGTGCCGAGATAGCCAGACCCACTAGAAAAAAATGAACACACCGCAACAACAACAAAAAATCCAACATATAGAAAAAACAGAACAAAGATGGTCTACTTCAGTAGAAGCAGTAGGGTCTTCAAATCCCCCGTACTCATCGCCACTCCAAAACAGCCAGACAAAAATGGAGAAAAGACAGTCTCAAGGGAGACACCGGTCACACAAGCAGCACTGGAAAAACAAGTAGAAGGGAAGGGCACCCCAGCTGCCACCAAAGAAGGAACTCAAAACTCGCCGAAACAAGAGTATATAACCCAAATGAGATGAGCAGAAGAGGGATCCCTAGAAAAGTGCAAGGGTATAGTGCAACAAATGAAGTTGGCGATGGCAATACAAAAGAACGTCAGCATGGACGTCAAAAATGGAACGGCACAGCGAGACGAACTCTTCGACGCCATAAAGACCTATCGCAGAAACTGGCTCACGGCAGAAAACGAAAAAAGGCGAGCACATCGATGCAGGCGCATCACGACCCCCGAGTCGGCAACCTCAAAAGGGCCTTGCGACAAGCCCTGTGGAGCCGTGAGAAACAGTGCGACCACGACACGAAAACRRCGGCCAGTGGCAAAAAGTTTTGCCTAAAAAACCCAGAAGGACCTACGTAAATGAAGGAACGAGGGAAGAAGCGCCCCAAAATGCAAACAAGAGGCAACGAGTCAACAACATCGCTGCAAGCCTGAAAGTAAATAATAGGCCTAAAGGACAAACAGAGGCCGTTATAATAAAACCAGCAGAAGGAAACAGCTACGYCGAAGTCCTCAAGAATGTCCGTAGTAAGGTAGATCTTAAAGAAGAAGATGTCAAGATCAAGGGGATCCAAAAAACATGAGCCGGGGCCCTATTACTAGAGCTAGAGAAGGGACAGCCCACAAAGGCCAGCTTCTGCGAGGCACTTAAGTCCACTCTGGGGCCGACCTTAAAACTAAGGCTACCATAGAAATCAGAGACCTCGACTCGCTCACAGCAAAAGAGGAAGTAGCAGGGGCTATTAAAAAAGCGCTACAGGGCCCCACTGAAGACTTATCAATCAATATAACAGCTCTTAACACAAGAGATCAGGTAAGGRCATACATAACGCTGGACCAGGATAGGGCAGAGACACTGATGCGACAGGCACACATCAAAATTGGCTGGGTCAATTGCAGACTGCGGCTAAACGAAACCCCCAAAAGGTGCTTCCGCTGCTTCGGACCAGGGCACTTAACCTGGGACTGCAAGAAGAGGACAAAGGGTTTGCATAAAATGCGGCAACCCAGGGCACAAAATGAAAGAGTGCACAAAGACTCCCTCATGCTGTCTATGCGAAGAGACTAAACACGAAAAAGTCGATCACATCCCGAGCTCCGCATACAGGAATTCCTAGAAAAGCTCGACAATATAGCGGACACAGACAGGACTATAGAAGGTCAATTGATTATCGCCGAAGACCTAAACTCCAGAGCCTAACACTGGAGAATGCCAAACACCGACTCGAGAGGAAAGCGAATTTTGGAAATGGCTACGCGGATAGGTCTTACTGCTCAATACAGGAAATACAACCACGTTTAGAATACCGRGATGCAAGGAAACCACACCAGACATCACCTTATCAACAGAACGCATGGCAGACTTAATAAATAATTGGAAAGTTCTGGAGGATTACCCGGCAGCGATCATCACTACATCCTTTTGGTGATTAACACTGGAGGAAACGGCTGCCAGCTCAGAAAAAATAGCGGAACTCCAAAGTGGAACATCTCGAAACTAGGCACATCGAAATTAATCGCCGCAATAGATGAGCAGAAYCCATCTAGCGACCCCTCCCTTATAGCAAGAAAAACAGCCGAGCACACAATGCTTTATATAACCAAAGCGGGAGGATATAAACAGAAAACMCTGGGAGCTAAGGTATAAATAGTGACGTAACCGCTGCCAAAATGGATCACATCGTCAACGCACTGTGCCCCACACACGAAATAAGGGCTAGRGATCCATAACAAGCTCTAAGTACTGCGCAAATCCCCCAGATCACCCTTGAATAACTGCAAACAAATCACCCGGCCCGGACGGGATCAAAGTCCTCAAAATAATCGCAGCAAAGCGCCCGAAAGTACCACTGAATATGTACAACGCCTGCCTTGAAGCCAGAATATTTTCTGAACCCTGGAAAAAGCAACGGCTGGTATTAATCAGTAAGTTAATATATAAGAAAAGAATACTTCATTTGTTTTAGTAAGTAAGCATAATTCAATATTCCATTATTTGTTTTGATAATGAGAATAATTAGAAATTCAATGCTCTGGTATTTCATCACTTAATGTATAGTTTTTCTCGCAGGAAATCCAAAAGGGCATYATTATTTGTTATTTTTAAGTAGTGTCGAATTTTAGTTTTGAACATAATTTAAACAAGAATTTGTATTAGAATTTTGAATGAATAATTTATTTTTAAATAAATTAATTGGTTGTTCGGTTATTTTAATGTAGACAGTACTATCGCTTTCTGCGCTATGCACTGTGTTAACATCTTCATCGAATAATTCATTTAGATTAATTACTATTTCACTATTTAATGATTCATAATTTAACCTACTTAGGCCGTCTGMGATTAMGTTTTCTTTTCCTTTAATATAACTAATATCAAAACCGAACACAYTTAGCTTAATTTTCCATCTTTGGATTTTAGCATTAGGTTCTTTTATATTGTGAARCCAAACTAATGGACGRTGGTCTGTTTTGATTACAAACCTACGACYGAAAAGATATGAGCGAAAATATTTGTTTGCCCACACTATGGCTAATAACTCCTTTTCAATTGTACTGTAATTTTTTTCGTGACCGTTTAAAGTACGACTGGCAAAAGAAACAGCTTTATTTCCTTGCATAAGTGCGGCTCCTTAAAAATTACTCGCATCAATAACAAGCGTAAAAGTTTTATTAAAATCAGGATGACTAAGAATAGGATTATTTTTAAGCAACATTTTAAATTTTTYAAAAGCCGCTATATAATTTTYATCACAAGTATTAACTTTTATTCCTTGTTTGAGGTATTTAATGAGATGGTGAGCTATTTTGGAGTAATCCTTAATAAAACGTCAGTAAAAACCAGTTATACCCAAAAATGAAAATGAAATTTATTTCTCTTTGTGTTTTAGGTAATAGTATTTTTCCTGTGGTTTCAAGTTTCTTACGGTTTGGTTTAATGCCTTCAGCAGTTACTAAATGGCCCAAAACCTCAGTTTCTTTTGAGAGGAATTTGCACTTGTCAACTTGTAATTTCAAATTGGCTTAACTCAAACGTTTCAAAATTTTGTGTATTGCTTCTAAATGTTCTTCTATACTAGTTTAAGAAATCAGAATGTCATCTAAATAAACTAAGCAGATTGAACCAATGTATTCTTTCAATACATGGTTAATCAGACGTTGAAAAGTAGCTGGCGCATTACGAAGGCCAAATGGCATACACAGAAACTCATAATGCCCAGCGGCTGTAGAAAAAGCTGTTTTTGGAAAGTCATCGGGATGTACTTCTATCTGGTGAAATCCCTTGGCTAAATCAAGAGTAGAGAAATATAAACACTTTCCTAGTTTGTCGAATATATCGTCAATATTCGGCATAGGAAATCTGTCTTCAATAGTAATATCGTTTAACATTCGATAGTCAATTACTATACGCCATTTTTGTTCATTGGAAGAATCTAATTTTTTTGGAACGATCCATAGTGGGCTATATATGGACTATTTGAATGCCTAATTATGTTCTGTTTTAACATATTTTCGATCTGTTCATTAACTTCTGCATTATGCACCTCAGGGTACCTATATAATTTGGAATACAATGGCATATCATGCTTCATATGCTTTATTTCATTGGTAAAAGTTAAATTATCGTTCTTGTTATAAAATATATGTTTATACTTTTTAATTATATTAGTTAGTTTTTCCTTTTCATATTTTTCGAGATGATCTGTTTGGATTTGAGATAATATATCAGATTTTTCAATTTCGCAATTATAGAAGCTAATTCATTATAATCTCCTTCGTCTTTAGATAAACACATTGCTATTATGGCATTACTTGTAATAAATTGTCTACAAGGTATATTTGTTATGCAGTTTTAAAATGAAATGAAAGACGTGAATCGCTGACAAGAACTAATTTCATTTTATTATGGAAGCAACTACAGCACATATAGATATATATTACATATTCTTACGGTAGATGGTGCTATTAACTTTGAGCGTGATATTGTCGATACAAAATAACAAGTTTAAATTTTGTAAGATATTATTACGTATAAGTCCATCAAAGTTCTCATAGAACGAGTGTTCTAAAAATTCGCAATTATAATCTTTTATATTAAATTCACGGAATATGGGAATTTTGCAAAGTTTTGTAATTATTAGCTCTCTACCTAATGCTTTTACTACTACGTTTACATTTTGCTTCAAATTCGGATGACATATAACAGGGTTGATTATACTGAATTCAGCATCATTGTCAATTATAAATTTTAATTTTTTTATAGGATTATTAATTATTATATATGGAAGTTTTGATTGCCTGCTATTGGAAAATTTACATTGGTTCATCTTGTTGATTATTGTTTCTCATATTAGGTGCATTTTGAAGTCTTAMAATGGGATGYCTAAATTGGTAAACAYAATTATTATTATTGGAATTTGGTTTATTTCTATTTGTGTTTTGTGAGTAATTTGTCCGCTTCGTTTGACTAGTAAAATTTGAATTTCCTAGGTTATCATTACCTGGATTATAATTTGTATTAGAATAATGTGGATTTTGATAT
>NW_017537359.1:80821-86514 GCF_001853355.1 Bactrocera latifrons
CGCGTGGTTGTTAACTCGGCTATAATCGCGTAAGCGTTGTCTACGCCAATCAAGAAGAAGAAGAACAAGTATATTTTGATTAGTATTATCCAATTCTAGAATAGATGGAAGAATATTTTCAACCCGATCTATATAATCTGGCAACTGATTAGTATCATTGCTGTCAAAATTTTCGATATTTTTTATGCAAGTTAAAACTAGGTTAAATCTACTTATTTGTAACGCTTCCATAGCTAAATGTTTAATTCAACTTAAGTGTGTGTAAGAGGGAAACTTATATATTGTTAAAAATAGAAACAACGAGAGAAGGTATTAATAAATAAAATAAAAAAATATATATATGTGTGTATACTTACGTATATGTTTGTAAATCCTGTGTTTTTGCTGCCTTGCTGGACGTTTGTTGCTGCTGCATTAAGCTCCAGTTAATTGTTCTCTTTTTTTTTCTCTGCTGCACTGAAAAGTTTTGTCGCTGTGTGTCCTGTTTGAAACGTCTTAGATAATATAGGCACCGTTTCAAAGARATTTAAAGTTCCTTTCACCTTCACAGAGGTCGCAAATTCATAGCCATCCGCTTTTAACCGCGATTATTTCACCTTCATAGAGGACACAATGACCGTTGCAGCCAGCTAGTTGTTTGTGGGTTTTGATGAGTTCCTCTAGTCCTTTTATTTTCGAATGTGCGCGTTTTATACTTTTCTTTATTTAGTTCGGCTTTTTTTTATATTCATATTATTATTAATAAGTTTTTTATTTTGTAATTGCTATTCTTTTATAAGATACTACTCCTTTGCTTATTTAGTGCTTTAATTGTTCTGCTCAGCGCGATTTACGAAAAGATTGTTTGATTTAAAGAATTTTTCGATATTTTCTTCAGTACTTTTTCCTCGTCGCCAATCACGTTCTCGGAATTAAACAAACGCTTTTGTTAGTGTCTGTTAAAGAACTGTTTTTTTTTTTATTTTTGTATCATTTACACTTATCCTATCTTATTTTAAAGCTTAATCCTAATTACTCTTCTAATATCTTTTTGTTCTCTTACTCTAATTTCTCTTAAAACTAAGGTAGTATTAGTGCACTTGCGGAAATGCACTTCCGCTGACGAATTTTTGCTTATCAGCAAGAAGTGACAGCGCAGCTCAGGTGACAGAACTACAACAACATATAATATAGAACTAAGTTATAAAATATTGTATAAATAGAAGTAACAATTAATTACAAGAAGCTTTTTGTATTTTCATTGCATCAAATAAAGAACTGAGCTCGTCTCCAATAAAAAACAAAAATTGTTGTTGTTTTTAATCCTCCCAGTGCATAGGGAGAAAACTGGCGCCCGAGTAGGGACCGGTCGCGAAAATCGAAAGAACGTAAGTGACCATAMGTAGTCAACCGCGAGTGAATAATAAAAACGCTTTCGAAGCGAGAAGCCGGTTACCAAAACAAGAAGAAATCATCTATCCTCAACCCACGCTTGGACAAGGAGGTACATAATATAGTGTACAGAAGGACGATCCGGAGTTAGCGGAAAGCAGAAAAGGAGAAATCGACTTTGCCGGTGCATCATGGTTCTCTGGCAAATTAAGTAGTCTTAAGAATTATCTATATGTATATATAGAACTGTAACCATAAAAACGAAAAACTCAATCAGTTTAGTTCAGAGGGAAAATTTAATAAAATATATTTAAATATACAATTCAATATAAATAATAATAATTCACCACCTTCGGGGGGACCCTCCAGCTTATAACAAATAAAATTCCCTTCGATTCATAACCCAAGGGACCCTCCCGAGAATTATAAACCACAAAGCCTAATAAACAAGAGCTCGTACAGCCAATAACGTTTAATATTTAAAAAGGCCGTGATTCACCACCTAACGGGGGACCCTCCGGTTCTTATAACACTAAAATAACTTTGCGATTTCCCTGCAAAAGGGACCCTCCAGAGATTAATAACATAAATAAAGCAAAAGAAAAAATGTATCATGTTCTAAAGAAAATAGAACAAAATCTAAATAGAAAAATGTCAAATTCGAATAATTTAATACGCCCACCGGTCCTGCAAAATGCAGCCGCTAGCACTCAAGACTCAAGCAGAACAATTAACTGCTACTATTACAAACGTTGTTAGAAATTTATTCCAACCACACGGCAAACAACTCGTTCAAGCCGTGTTGAACCCAAAAATGTCAGTATGGCAGAGTTTTCGGATCAGCCAATTGATCCAGACTACAGAAACAATCTAACCGACCTSGATAAAATTCCAGACATTGTCCGTTGTCTGCGGGAATTTTCCGGAAACCCAGGGGAATTTAGCTCTTGGAAGAAAGGAGTAGCCTCTTAAAGTCACTCCCAAATACTATGGAATAATTAGCGTCATACGAAATAAAATAATAGGGAACGCGGACATAGCCCTTGAGTCCTACAATACCCCATTAGATTTGAAAGCTATTTCCAAATGCTTAACTCTTCACTAYGCTGATAAACGAGACCTAGGAACATTAGAATATCAGATGATATCCTTCATCCGAGGTCTTAACTCCATTCAAGAGGTCTATCAGAAAGTCTATACACACCTATCATTGATTCTAAAGAAAATTAGGTTGTATGGACGTAGGGCAGGAATCAATGAATCTACTAACGCAGACGTGCTAAGTATGAGGGAACCAGTACATTTGCCTCACGCACACCACCTGTGCCTTTAATTAGAAAATCAGAATTACCGTTCCCACTATGCTCMAAATACGCAAGGAGCTACGAGGAACCTTACTCATTACGCACCACCGGTTCCGCCCAAGAGATACAATAAAGCAATATTTTATCCGGAACTAACCTATTTGCCTAGGCCACAAGAAAGTTACTCACAATGGGCCAATAACAATAAGCCTAGATCCTATCCGCAACAACAAGTTGCATCACCATGTCCATTCGGACCGAAACCGCAACCCAAGCCGGAGCTGATGACCAGTCCATGCGCTCCAGACAGGTAAATTATATAAATAGGCCACAAAGGAATGACTTTGTTGGCAAAAGACCGCAACAAAATAACGACCAACACAATAAAACGATACATTTGAACCATTTCATTCATCCCGAACCAGTTCAAAATGATGCTGCCCCATCATACAATTCAGCTAGATATTTCAATTATGAGACATTAAAAGAGGCTACAGATGTTCATTTTTTAGCTTAATAAGCTCTTCGATACTTTGAAGTAAAAGTGAAGAGTGGAGAAACACTTAAGTTTTTAATAGATACGGGRYCAAGTAAAAATGACTTGCAACCCAGATTAGCGAAAAAGAGAATACCAAACAAATCTTCCTTCTAAGCAAAGTCTGTAGCAGGAGATATTAAAATCGACGAACATACATATGTAAACCTATTTAACTCTGATACAAATTTTATATTTTATTTATTACCTTCTCTAAAGATTTTTGAAGGAATTTTAGGTAATGATACGCTTCAGAAAATGGGAGCTATAATATATTCGAAGCAAAACTATATGTTATTAGAAAATGGGAGAAAAATAGAACTAAAACAATTACCTTCTCCAACAGTTAATAATATTAGCATCCGAGATGAACACATGTCTCTTAATCAGAAAAATAATATAAATAAATTAATAAAAACTCTCCCAGGACTTTTTTCGGAGCCTGACGAAAAATTTACATATACAACTAGAGTCGTAGGAGAAATCAGAACAAACACGGATTCCCCAGTATATACTAAATTTCACCCATATCCCGTTTCACTTAAGTCTGATGTCGAAACCCAGATACAAAAATTATTAGAAGATGGTATAATCCGACCATGAAGGTCTCCATATAACTCTCCGGTATGGATAKTCCCGTAAAAGGCGGACTCTGCTGGAAATAAACAATATAGGATAGTCGTAGACTATCGAAAGCACAATAAGCTAACAATTGCGAATAGATATACTATTCCCGAAATTTATAATGTCCTATCACAATTAGGGCAGAAAAAACATTTCTCTGTAATCGATTAAAAAGCGGATTTCATCAGATCCCGTTAAAAGAATCTGACATAGAAAAAACAGCGTTTTGAATTCACAAGATTGCCTTTTGGTCTGAAAAATGCGCCGTCCATTTTTCAAAGGGCCCTTGACGATATATTACGCCATCATATCGGTAGGATATGCTATGTATACATAGATGATATAATCATCTTTGGCCAAAGCGACAGCGAACACATTCGCCATATTGAACAAATTTTTGAAACACTTGAAGCTGTAAATATGAAAGYACAGCTAGATAAATGTAGAGAGAATAAAAACAAATCCCTCGARAATTGAAGCAATTCAGAAAATGMMATATCCAAAAGATATAAAAGAGTTACGATCTTTTCTGGGTCTAGCAGGATACTCGTATTACCGCCGATTTGTGCGAGATTATGCAAAAATTGCAAAACCCCTGACCACTCTATTAAGAGGGGAGRAAGGTCGAATAAGCAAAAACCAATCTTCAAAAATTAAAATAAATTTAAGTACTGACGCAATGGAGTCTTTTAATAAAATAAAAACAAGCCTTATCTCAGAAGACTTAATGCTTACATATCCAAATTTCGAAAAAGAGTTCTCACAACAGACGCTTATAATTTCGCGATAGGCGCAGTCCTCAGTCAAAATGACAAACCAATTACCTATATATCCAGGACTCTTAGCAAGACAGAAGAGAACTATGCAGCGAACGAAAGGGAAATGCTAGCTATTATATGGGCATTAAATTTCCTTAGAAATTATCTATATGGCACGGCCAAGGTTAATATATATACGGATCATCGACACCTAACGTATGCTTTAAGCAACAAAAATTTCAGTAGCAAAAAGAAACGTTGGAAGGCTATCTTAGAGGAATACAATTATGAATTGTACTACAAGCCCGGAAAATCGAACGTCGTCGCGGATGCTTTATCGCGACCTTCCCAAATTAATTCTCTTARTRTAACCCAGCACAGCGATGAAAGCTCCTCACATAATTTAATATATAACGTTGATTGCCCAATCAATACATTTAAAAATAAAATTTCCTAAGTATAGGTGAAATATCCACCTACCCATTTAAAATTGTATTTTCAACTTATCACCGACATTTGATTAGTGATCCAAACTTTGATCACGACAATTTACTTCCACTTCTCAAGCGTTATTTAAATCCAACAGTTATAAACTGCGTAAATGCTAATGAAAATACACAAGGCTTGATACAAGACCTATATCATCTCCATTTTAGCAACTATAAAATATGATTTTCTCAAATTCAAGTAGATGACATTACTAACGATGAAGAACAGGAAGATATAATAATTAGGACGCACACTAGATAGATAGATAGATAGATAGATATATTTTTATTTCATGAACAATAAATATACAGAAAACAAGAGAAAAAAAAACAGCACTACCTCGAGGCCATCAGCCGGTTTTAAAAAAGAATACTAATTTACATTGCGTTTATGGATTACAAATATTATACAGTTAMGGTTAACTAAATTAAATGAGATAGGTTGCATGAGGCTATAAAACTAGATATCTTGCTTATGYTAAGTGCTGTTGTGTCGGAGAGAAGTTGTGATGGAACAGTCAAGCCAAAAATCCGTTGCCTTTGAATAGAAAATCGAGGGCAGATGTCCAAGATATGCTTCACAGATGTGCTCATTGAGTTGCAAAAGTTGCAT
>NW_017537359.1:88853-90881 GCF_001853355.1 Bactrocera latifrons
TAGATGAAGAAGCTGCAGTAAGGATACCCTTTTTAACTTGAGCGGTTTCCTTGTTGATGTTGTTGCTGGCGGGATAAAGGTTATTAATTTTCTCACATAAGTTATGGTACTTTTTCCAATTGGCCTTTTCAGTTAAGAATTTGGGGGCATGCTTGATCACATTTGCTTTGTTACAATTTAAGTAAAAAATTATTGGATAATGATCACTGCCACAGAGATCATCCAAGACTTTCCAAGAAAAGAGTGGGTAAATATTCGTTGATGATAATGAAACATCTACATGAGTAAATGTTTTGTGTGTAGAAAAGTGCGTAGGTGTTTTATTATTTAGGACAGATAAGTCAAGTGAACAAATGAGTTCCTCAAAGCATTTGCCTCTACGGTTTTGGATAGGGGAGCCCCAAAGTGGGCTTCACGCTTAAAATCCCCGCAAAAGATGAGTGGTTTAGGTAGAGAAATCAAAATACTTTTCACCTCGTGGAAATCAATAGCACTGCTTGGCGCAAAATAAACTGAGATCATTGATTTGGAGGGCAATTATATTTAAGTTAGTTTCGATCTGAATACGTTTGTGGCAAATGTTTTTTTTAATCAGCAAACCAACGCCGTGAATATTAGTTTAATTCGTATTGTGGAAATATGCTACGTATGGAGAAGGTGCTAAAAATGTATTCCCATATCCAATATTCCATTGTAAAAAAGTTAACATATTTAATGGCTAGAATTAGAAGCTGAAAGTAATTCATATATTAATATATACGGAAAACTAAAGAGCATTAACTGTCCGAATCATCAGACATTCTGTAATTGTGTAAGAGAAAGAACTCTGTTAATTGATGCAGGTGGAGAGAAAACATTTGCCGAAAAACTGTCATCAGTGATAAAGTTGTTATTTATAGTATAAGTAATTGAGTATTTTTGTGCTTTATTGAGTGACACTGCACTATTTAAGTTTACGGTGGTATCTCCGAGAGAAGTACTAGCACAGGCCTGTCCAACATACGGCCCCCGGGCCACCATCCGGCCCGCATAGGCCCTTCATCCGGCCCGCCATCTCTTAGAGCCTTTGGGCATCCCAGTTGTATAGGTTTGCTTCTATATGTTTACATGAGTGTGTGTCAATTAAAAAATTTACTCTATTGCACGTAAAACAGTGCTCCCTGTAGTAAATAAAATAAGTAGTTTTTAAAAAAGAGTACCTATAAAGTACTGTACTTTGCAAGTGCCTACAAATCGGTTTAAATCTCATGAGTATATCAAGCAAAACGCGTACATATACAAAAAGAAAACAAAACAAAAGAAGCGTGCCATATGACACGAACTGATTCAAATAGCGCAACAACAAATTCATGAGAAATATTTTCGTCACAAACATCAGCACGAGCTAATGGGAAAACCTGTGTATTTGTTTTTTCGCATTCTCGCTCCGGCAAATTTTGTGGAAAAAATAGCAACAACATTCATAATTTTTTCTTATGATCCGTTAACCAAGAAGTAATAGGAAATCCTATGCAAAAAAAATGATAATTTGGGAGCGATAAAAAAACAAATTGTTTCTGTTCTCGCACCACAAATTTCATTTTTGGAAAGCCTTTGCATTTGTTTTTGTACAAATTAATATATGTACATAATATCAATTACATAAAAATTGTTTGAAAAAAGTAATTAGTAATGACTTCAAAAGTCATCTGTCTCTTATTTGCCTACGGCTCTCAATAAATCGAATTCAACTTGTTTTGACAGTTTTAAGACAACGATCGGAGCGATTCAAGCGATACATAAGCATTGGAAGAAAGTGAATTTGAACAGTGTTTTGCGTTAAATCAGTTTGTGAATTAGTTGTGTTTTTAATAAAAAAAAAGCCTCTGTTTTTCTAGCCTTTGGCATTACATATATTATTTCGTGAATTATTGCATTGAAATATTAAAACGGTAAGCACATAATGCAATTCTCCAAAAATGTAATTATTTAGTTATGATGTTTTTCTTTAGTTATAATTTATGAGTTGCGATAAAATTAAAATTTTTC
>NW_017537359.1:93121-104085 GCF_001853355.1 Bactrocera latifrons
TTATTTTGATTATTGGGCTGTTGATTAGTAAGACTATTGCTTGAGAAAATTTGTGTTTGGTCGCTGGAGACTTTTGGATTTGAAGGTGATTTATGAATGATAGTTGATGAATTGGTGCTAGAATTGGCAAAAGTTGTCCCCAAGGTATAAAAAAGAAACAGTAGCGACTAACTATAGCACAACAGTCAAAACTAAAACAGGGCGAATAGTGTATAAGAAAAACATTCGACAGTAAATTTTTTTTATTTTTAGGATTTTCTTAGGGTAATCCCCTGCATAGCAGAAATAAAACTTTTGGACTACATATCATCGCATATTATTACTATAAAAGACAAACAATCAAAGATACAGGACTTTACATTTRAGATAATTCATTTAGTAGACATCCGCTAATACGACACTTTTCTATACGACATACGAACATACGTGGACAGAAATATGCTATGGATATCCTTCAAGATATTAAACCATTACAAAATTTCCTATGTAAAAGGGCTCTAAACTAATCGGAACGGCATGGAAATATATTGCCGGCAACCCGGATCATGAAGATTTTGAAATTATAAGTAAAAATATAAATGAATTAAACAGTAATAACAATAAGCAAAAGTTCATAAATGAAGAATTAAAAAAAAAAACTTAAGAGTTTAATAAATATTACAAATGAAATATCTAATTATATTAAAAAGGATGATCATATTGAAAACAAGTTAGCATGAAGTGTCGGAAATAGAATAAGAATTGTAAAAGAAAAATTAATCAACATTAAATATGCCATTCAATGGGCTAACACTAAAATAGTAAACTCTATGTTATTGAATAAGAATGAAATAAAAATCCCTATGGAAAAGTTTCAAGAAGAAAATATGCCATTTGCAACCATAGAAGAGGCATTAGTATATGCTGACATAAATATTTTAAACAATACTACAACATTATTATATACAATTAAAATTCCTTTAACTGAAAAAGAAATTTACAGTAATATTATTGTAAGGCCCGTGAAACGGCTCAATCAAGCTGTACATTTAAAATATAACCAAATTGTGATATAGGAAACGAAAATCTATGGCATTAAAAATAAATGCAAAGAATATAATTTCATTAAAATATGTAAAAGAAACCGATTAATAGATAGAAGTAAAGATAATTGTATACCTAAATTAATTAGTTGTTTAGACTCATCATGCGTTATAAGCAATGGTCACCACATCCCGATGATTGAAGAGATGCAACCAGGTTTATTAATTTTAAACGATTTTAATGGTACTATTAATAACGAGAAGGAAAACCACAGAATAGTTGGTACCTTCCTTATTAAGTTCCACAACACATCACTCACAATAGGTAACCAATATTTTCGGAATAKTGAAGCGCCTACATTAGAAGTAGTTCCATCAATTATGCAGCCACCGCCATGAGAAAGTGAACATCTAAATATACTCTCATTGGAGTATTTAAACGAACTCCATATCAACAATACCAAAACTATCAATTACTTAAAAACAGATTCAATAATAAATAAATTGTGTTTGCTTGGGCTCAGCATAATCTTGATACCAATCATCACTCTCTTCTTGGTTTCGAAGAAAAGCAAAAAAAATGTTGGTTTACACGAAATATCACGTACAACAGAAGCACCCGTCAATATAAAATATTTGACGACAAACATATTGGAAGCAGAAAATCCACTTCAAAAAACCATCAGTTTCAACAGCTTACCTTATTTTTAATCGATCGAGGACGATCGAACTTAAGAGAGGAGAAGTTAACACCCTAAACTCTAAAATTTAATATCATTAATTCCGTTCCCAAGCTGACTAAACAAAAACATAACTTTTATTAGGACCTTTTGCTTATCAGCAAGAAGTGACAGCGCAGCTCAGGCGACAAAACTACAACATATAGCAATATATAATACTAAGTTATAAAGTATTGTATAAATAGAAGTAACAATTAATTAGAAGCAGCTTTTTGTATTTTCGTTGCATCAAATAAAGAACGGAGCTCGTCTTCAATAAAAAAACAAAAATTGTTTTTTTTTTAATCCTCCTAGGGAGAAAACTTACAGAAAGCATACAATACAAGCGATTACCTGGTTTGAAGCAAAAATTTAAATAAGCAAAACTAAATTCTTTATATTCGTGGGGAGTGTAATCGTGGGTATGCATTCATACATATATTTATGTCTCTTCATATTCTTGAAATAAGAAATTATTTTTCTTCAATATTCTCTGCCTGGGCATACATGCGATGTCAACATATGCCGAAAGTAAGAAAATKTATTTCTCTTCATATTATGTTTGAGTATGTGGAGAACTGTTAAAAATGTTAACATTTAACAACCTGAATTCTGTGGTTGTGGAGTGAATTCCTTACTACAATTTTAACAAATGAGGTGAATTCCTTACTTTAAATCTAAATCRCTGTCGAACCTGCACCTTCTCTATGCTTTAAGTTCTCTTGCTCATTTATACAGAGATATCTGTGTTTCGGTACCAGATGTAATGAGTCCAAACGTGACATATTAGTTTATTTAAATTTACAATTGCTTCTTATTATTAGATATTAATAAAGTTATTTTATTTTACAGCGTACAATATAAAACTAAAGATGCCATTCCAAGAAAACAATGTTATWTTCCAGAACTCATTTAAAGTGAAAATAGCACGGATTGTTACAGACACCACAACGAAAAATATTCTTCAAATTTCAGTTGAAGTCATCAGCGAAAGTTTGGTTCTTCACATTTTCTCAATATCAATCAGTAATTGTGGTATACCATGCACTGCTGCCAAATCAAATGTTATGAGACGCTTACTACCATTTATTGGAGATACCATTACTTTTTTGTTTCCATTAATGCAAGATACATACCATACCCGCCGAAAATTTAAATGTGACGGTAAAATATTTTTTTCAATTTTAGCTACGTATGTATATAATATAAGAGTGTGAATAAGTCGAGTATTTTGTGTGTGTAWTCTTATATAATATAAAATTTGATGTTGGCCGGATACGCCATCGATGTTGTAATGGCATCTTGTTTGTTTAGTTGGTAATAACTTATAATTTATTTCATGACGTCTTTTTTTACACATGTATTAAGAAATCATTTGCATAAAGAGTGCATTTAAAGTATAAAATCTCAGCTCAATCAGGCCAATACTTCTATTAAAACCATATACTTAACAAAACGATTTTCGCGGATATCTTAATAAAAGCTTATTTTTCTAATAACAGTGCATCTGTGTGTCCGAATTTATAAAATGATAATTTTACAAATATCCGGTCGACTTTTCTCCATACTTTTCTATTAGCAATAATAATTGGTACTAATGCCAAAAAAAGGTAAAATCACGTCACATTTTTAAACATTTCATACCATATGATGGCTTCATGCCAATATGAAAGATATTTTGATTTCAGAAAAAGTTTCTACCGGGAATATACTATTTATAGTTTAATGACGGTAATATGTGAAAGTGGTCTGAGAACTACCCCGACTCTCATATATAGTATGTACTACATATTGTATAATGATTTTCGTTATACCAAATTTTCGGTCAGTTTGTGAATTATCTTCATAAAATTATGTCAAAAAATATTCTCAATTCTACCCACTTTGGTTGACTGTACGGACTYCCGCAAAAGTTATAAAAAGGTAAAAATTAAGATATCTTAACAGYACTCTTTTTTCACGTATTCTAGAGCATTATAATAAGGTTGGTGATGCTGATCAGCGAAATAAGTCATTGGCACGCTCACAAAAAGCCGTTAATCGAAAACCAGTAAAATATCATAATATTATATCATGACCCAACCAATAATTTTAAGTAATTAGATTACATTTAATTAACTCACTAATCTTTACTATCCTCACTGGCGCTGGAGATTTATAAATCAGTGGTTTTAGACATTACCACATCGTTTATTTAAATATTAGAAAAAAAGATTGTAATATCGCATTTCGTTATAATAGTAGTCCTTTTTTAGTGCAAATACCGAACGCATTTTTTGATTTAGGAGGTCAACGCCAGTCGTTCTTTCTTTTCACTGTTTGACAGCAATTGGAGATTTCAAGTGTAGCCAGGTCCTTCTCCACCTGACGGACCTTCTCCTTTTCAACGGAGTGAATGTCTTCATCTTCCTCTACTTCTTTCCTCTACTGCGTCAAATACTCGGACAGCATGACCTTTACTTCCAATTGATTACTCTGCCCGAAGTAGCACCTGTTTCCAAAACTCATTCGGTGTTGGATTTATAGACCGACGTTGCTGGTGGTGTTGAAGCTGATTCCAAAATAGGAGATAATATCTACGACTTCGAAGTAATGACTGTCAACAGTGAGTTGGAAGCCATAACGCGAGTGCGACGATTATTTCTTTGAAGACAGGAGATATCTCCCGTTGCCCTCGTTCGAACGACGCGGTTGCTGAGGCCCCTGATATCAACATTAACCGCGTACGCCGTGCGATGTACACATTTTATTGAATACGGTTCCTTCTGTATTTACAATGTGCGTTCAAACGTAACAGGACTTAAAAAAAACGGAACAAATGTTTTATTTTTTGTCAAAATCAATTAATTTTTATTCAAAATAGTCTCCTTTTCTACGACTGGATAATGCTTTCATTTCATGGGCAATGTATTTCTCCGAAAAGGAAGAAGTCGCACGGTGCCATATCAGCTGAATACGGGAGTAGTTAATGGTTAAAAACGGATTTTGATTGGCCCACATGTTGATCGTCATTTATTGGATAGTAATTTTTCGTAGAATTTTGAAGTATTGTCCCTGTTGGCACGGTTGTCAAGCTCTTCGTACTCACGTCTCGCTTCCCTTTCAACTCCCGGTATCTATCTCATCCCGCTCGTCTTGTGATCGATTGTAACGTTGTGAGGTAGGTAGCCTGATTTCTCATCACTGCGGTTCTCCAAAAAGACCGAAACACACCACTTTTTGCCAAAGCACAATTCACTTCTATTGTTCCCAGATAATGTTGTTTTGATGATTTTTCTTTAATGTTGTTCGCTTACTTCAACATAAGGTTGTTTTGATGATTGTTTGTTCAGGATAATTTGAAAAGAGACTATTAAAAGGAATACGTTCCTTAACTCGCGCGGAAGAAAATCAGTCCTATTGCTTTCCGGACAAAGCCTGTATGTTGCGGGAAATATTTTGGATATTTTTGTACTCTTGGAACGTGTTGCTATAGAGTATAATAGTTTTGTTCACATAACGATTATACGTATCCCCTAAAACTTAGCGAGATATTTTTAAATGTTCAAAAACTAACATGTGCGTTGGTACCAAAGGTGGCAGCAATATATGCAGTTTCTTTGTTATCATAAAGATTAATAATGTTATATACTCTGAGTTGGGAAATATTTAACACTCACGATTGTAAGAACACAAACGGTCCCGTAATCTTAAATATGTACGTATGTATGTTCAAAATCAAATACATTTATATGAGACACATTTACTGGTACATACAACACACTTGCACTCAACAATCAACAAAGAAATATATTTTATTATGTTAAGATGTGCACATATGATAACTTTTTGATGTAAGATATACCTTTACGTAAATGATAACAAATATAAATGTGCACTTGAACACAACCCTATATCATGCAATATAAGTAATATGCAACATATGTACATACAAACATTCACACATATGCATATATTTAGTTATTTAAGATTATTTTATTATTCCGTTCTATTGTATGTACTACAAGTATTTCGGCAATTAATCAGGTGATGAGACATAGAAAAAAAAAATATTTAAAGTCAAGTGCCATTCTTTTCAGCTTAAAATAACTACATATATATTATATATTTAAAATAATAGAAATGAAGATGGAAAGCAACAAGTAAGGAAGGACTAAGTTCGGGTGCAACCGAGCATATTATACTCTTGCAACTTACAAGAATCAAAGCCAGGGAATTACTTTATTGCATACATCCAAACAGTTTTATATATACATATACTATAGGAGTTATACCCCTATACTGACAGAAACATAAGGTTTGTTAGAAAACCGATAAACATTATATCGTCACCTAAAGTGCAAAATAACGTAATAACATTTTCGGAAATTCACAGGGGAGAGAATGAAACATGTTACAAAATGGAACATGAGTTTAAAAAAAATGTAAATATTGGTAAAAACTGGGTTATATCTGATAGCAAAACTGTAACGTGGCTTTTACCACCTTGCAATAATTTACGCCAACACTGTACATCATCTATTAGCCATTGACCAAAGCTTCACACATAGTGGTTTCCACTTTCCACTGTCACGGCACACATAGTGCTTTCCACCATACTAAACTTCACCTCACTGTACCGACCAAAGCTGCGCCGTACTGCTATATAAGCAAGCACTTCGCACCGAATGCGATCTTACAGCAGCCAGCCAGCGGTCGGACAGCAGCAAGCAACAACAGGCAGGGGTAAGTGGTGTAGGTAGTTGAGCACGCAGTAGAAGTTGGGTAGTTTGCTGATATTCGCAGGCATTGCGTTGAAAAGGTATTATACTTCGGTGTGATACCAGTGCTCGCAATGCCTCCGCTTCACACAATACAATTACGTATTTCGCAGGCATTGCGTTGAAAAGGTATTACACCTCGGTGTGATACCAGTGCTCGCAATGCCTCCGCTTCATACAGTAGGATTAGGTATTTCGCAGGCATTGCGTTGAAAAGGTATTACACCTCGGTGTGATACCAGTGCTCGCAATGCCTCCACCGTATCACGTAATTGATAGTCTTCGTTGCGCTACGATACAGCAACATCACAGCTGCGCTGCCTCGAACAGCGTCACGAGCGCAGCCCGCACACTAGTGCCCCGACACTATACCTGCGCTGCCTGGAATAGCGTCAGTACCCCTGCTTGCACACGATAGTGCACCGTTACCTGACTAACGCGATAAACAGGCGACTCGCAGGTAAGACCAGAGAAAAGACATTGTGCTAAAGACAGTTGCTAACCGTAGGTCAACGTGTCCGGTTGACATAACTAATACTTTAATTCCTCCTTCGCAGGAGATCCCGTAAACGCTGCACTGTGCCGTACAGTCAGCACCGCATCTGAAAGTGAYTACTCCTCACCAGAGTACCGAAGGACCACCACCTTGCGGTAATTATCAACACGACTTCGACAAGAACCACCGCCCGGCACACCAAAGCACAGCGATACTCCACCTGACTCGCGATATACATATAAGCTGGTCTGGCTGTCCACATAAGGGGTGTGGATTTCATCACAAAAAGTGAATATTTCATTCGCTAAGAGTTCATGCTTGGATGACCTCGGGCGAGTTCGAGCAGCTGGCCCGGTGGCATCTATGCTAATTTCGTGTAATTGATGCACCCCGGTTGCAGTCGTGCGTTCACGAGGTCGTGCTTCCGGTGGTGGTTGGAAAGGTCGTGGCTTGGTGGGCTCATCTRGTGGCTGTTGGCGCTTGGTACGGCTGCCCGGTGCGCGTGGTATTCTGCTAATTGCGCGTTTCATTTTGAAGGAATACTTTTCAAAGTTGATCAGCATATGGTTTTGCTGAAGGCGCGTGAACACCGTTTGCAAGTTATCTAAGTGCTCCTCAAAAGTGTTTCCCAGCCCAATGATATCGTCCAGATAGGCAAAGACCTTCGGCTGGAGTTCTGGTCCCAGAACGGTGTCTAGAGCTCGCTGAAATGTTGCCGGCGCCGAATGCAGCCCAAAAGGCATTACTCGCCACTGGAATAGACCTCTTCCCGGTACGGTGAATGCGGTGTACTGGCGTGAGCGGGGGTGTAGCGGAATTTGCCAGTAGCCATTTTTCATGTCGATGGTCGAAATGAACCGAGCTTCCTTGATTTGGTCTAGGAGTGCGTTTATTTGGGGAAGTGGGTATGCGTATGGGCGAGCTATAGGCGCTGTTAGAAGCTTCGATGTGGCCTGTAGTAATCAATTCGTTCACCTCTTGATTGATTACTTCTTGCATCGCTGGGTTGCGTGGATAATATCTCTGCTTTAGTGGACGGTCGTGTTTGAGGCGGATTATGTGTTCGGTGGCTGTGCTGAGGCCGGTGATCGTCGAGAATGCTGCTGCGTTTTCCGTGAGAAGAGCGTTCAATTGATGATTCTCCTTTTCTATAAGATGCTGCCTTTCGGTTAGCATAGCAACGTGGTCGGTAGGTGCCTGTGTGCTCAGGCGTGTAGCCGTTAGGGGTTGACCATCAATGGTGATAGTCAGGCCTCGCTCCCTTAAGAAATCCATGCCTAAGATGACATGTTCCGAAAGCGTCGGTAGAGCTGATACAAGTAATTGCGTAGACTTGTTACCCAGCTCTATAGTAACAGGATACATTTCCGTGCCAGGTATGTATTTTGGTTAGCTAACTGAATGCGACGGGTCTGGCGTCTGGCTTTAATTTTGTGCCTAAATAGATGTCGTTGAAGTTCCTTACCGATATATGTAAGCGTGGCTCCGGTGTCCACCAGAGCCTCTATCTGCATGCCTGCGACAGTAATGGGCAGATAGTAGCGGCCATCTTGTTTCCCCTCTGGATACGGGATCGTTGCTTTGAGTGCTGTTGTACTGGGCTTGGACGGAGTAGCTCGCACTGTCGCCTGTTTAAGGCAATTGCAGTCTCGAGACATGATTCCGTCGCGTCCACAGCGAGAGAAAAATATTCGCTGCCGGTTGCGACATTGGTGCCTTCGGTGTCCCAGCTGCTTACATCGCCAACAAACTTTCTCGCGGCAATACTTGGTACTTACCGCCGTCAAACAGTGATTGGTGTTTTTTGCTTGCCTGGCCTCCTCGCTTCTTAACAATTCGAATTCCTCGGCTAACTCGAGTAGTTCGTCTACTCTGTGGAAGTCGCTTCGTCGGACGTATAGGCGATATTCCACCCTTAGGCCRTCATATATACGCTCGGTGTGATCTTCCTCGCGAAGTTTCGGGTGTTGGCGAATAAGCGTTTGGATGGCCAACACATAATTCTTTGCTTTTTCTCTCTGGGTAGTTGCTTGCGCTGATGGATGACTTCTTCCAGATGTGCGAGGTGTCGTTTCGGTAAGAAAAAACGTTCAGCCTCGTAACGAAAGTCAACCCACGTGGTTATGACATTGCGTTTTATACGAAACCATTGCAGCGCTTTATCTTGCAAAATTTCCGGCATAGTAGCAAGAAGCTGGTTATTTGCTATAGAGTAGGATTCGGCTAGTTCTTCGCATCGCTCCAGAAAGTCGTGTAAATTTTCGCGACCGCTGTAGCGTATGTTCCATCGCCGCACGGAGTTTATAACCTCCAAATCTGGCAATTTTGCAGCCGATGTGATGACATCACGTGTTGCTGTTAATTTACTCGGGATTCTTGCCGTGGTGGTTGGAACAAGTATGGTGGCATTACCTTCCTCTTGCATTTCCCTTTCCAACGCTTTCACTAGGTCTTTGCACGGATGCAGGCGCTCAGCTCGCTGCGGAGATCTGCTACGGTGCGCCCTTCGACAGCGATGTGGTGTCGTCTGCACTCGGTGACTAATCGTTCCTTCTTTAGCCAATAAATCCAACTGGTCGTGTCTGTCTCAAGCGTTAGAGCCTTATGCGCTGATGTACTGCGATGCTTATTATTGTGTAGGGGGTGTGTAGAACCTGAATCATGAGCGTTGGTGACCGTTTCATGTTTTTCACTGTCACTCACAAAATCAGGTCCCTGCTCGGGCGCCATTTAAAATTTTGTAGATATGTACTTATATGTATGTAATTTTAAGTAATGGATTGTAATCAATGAAACCCTCAATTTTGAATATTTTGACCATACGTTGTTTTGCATTTTAGGTGACGATATGTAGTAAATGGAAGTCGGGGTAGTATCGACTAGATTTAACCTATTTTTCCCAACACCACATACTATTACCATGTCACATACTAAAAAACTAATCATACAGAGTAAAGTCAGCCGGATGTTCGAAATCCTGATATTAGTTATAAGGAGGTAAATTATTTTATCTATTTTAAGCATACAATTAGTTATGAGTAAAAAACGTCTTGTAATTTTTTATTTTTATTGATACAACTCAAATATTGCCCGATATATGCGGTATAAAGTCACCTATATGTGTTACAATGACTAATTAATCCATTTATATTTTTTAGAAAAAGTCACAAAATTATTAGAAGCCATGTCATTATTTAAATCTCTATTTTTTTAATTAAAATTCGAAAGCAGTCAAAATGTCTTACTTAGGCAATCTAGTGTTAAAGATAAGTCTTATGGGGTTGTCAATTCTCAATTAACTATAGCAACTAATAATCGTACATACCTTAATAAAATTGTGCAATTTGGATGCGATATTGTGATGATTGTTCCATAAAAGTAGATATGATGAGGAAATATGAGGAATTTTGTATTATTAATCATTTACACTTAAATATCTCCAAGTTAATTTACACACATATATTTTGTATTTAAACGAAAAACAAATCTCAAGTTGGGAATTTTCAGATATAAAATCTGTAAGCGCTTTTTCTTCTGACACCGTCCACCTCCTTGTTGGATTGCAGATAATGAAGATGTTTAAACGAAGGTTAAAAGCTATATTTGGTTTTTAATTAATTATTTCTCACTTTAATAGTTTCAGATGAATTTATTTTCCAATTATTATATATCTTTATATTGAATCTAAAAACACAAAATACATACAAAAAAATAGGTGATAGAAAGCAGCCAAAAATAGCACACTAAACTTTATTTTTATTTATTTCTACAACGCTTACATAATAATTAATTATTATCTAAACTAAAGCAAACGCAGCGCTAGCAGCAGAGGCTTTCGGCTGGCTGGTTGAGTCAGATACGACGGAGTAGGTCTGTGCCCTTTAGAAATTTGTAAATTTTGCTAATATTTTCTTCTGTGGCGTCCATTAACAATAGGAGAGGGTCCTTGTTGTCGAAATGATGAAGT
>NW_017537359.1:108280-109264 GCF_001853355.1 Bactrocera latifrons
GGTTAGTATAAGAATATTTATATTTATGACTTATCTATGTTTTTTGAGTTGTGTGACGGTAATGTTGTTTTATATGTATTTGGTGTTATGAGGACGTTAAGATCRGGGAATTTTGCGTGTAATTGGCTGAAAGGTGACATCTCGGTATCGCTGGTAATTGGGCTGGGGTATGTAGGGGTGGGTGGGCTGGAATTTTTTTTCTGCATTTCTACTTGTAGTCGCTGTTTCTGGTGTGCTGACGTTAGTTGCTGTTTCTTGTCTTACTGGGGATGTTGTTGTGCTGTTTTTCTGCTGAGGTTTGGATGTGGTTGAACTTGTTTGTGTGATTGATTTAGTATGACATGTTTTCTTGGATGCTCCGTTATTTGCTTGTGGGTTATTGTTTGTAGTTTTTACATGGGGTTTGTTTGCTGGAGTTGTTTGCAAGTCGTGTGCTGTGTTTACAGTTGTTGGTTCGGTAATTATACTGCTGGTGTTTTTTACAATTTGTGCGGAGGACGGCGCCCTTGTTTTTTTTTTTGAGGGGGTTGAATTTGATATGTGTTGGGGTCGCTGTTGAAGATTTTCCATGCATCTCTAATTGTGCACCGGCGCTCTATTTTTATTTTATTTACTGACTTGTATTTAAGGAAAGTGGGACAGCCAGGGTCGTTGGATGGATGGGTTTCRATTTGGCAGTTTATGCAGAATGTTCTTGGGCATGGATTATGTGGCGGAGCGGTTGCACACTGGCTACATAGCTCAATATTTCGACATCTGTTTTTAGAGTGACCGAGTCTTTGACAGGTTTTGCACCGCATCGGATTTGGGATAAATTCTTGCACACACGAACCCTTTCCCATCCTAGTTTAAGGATTTCTGGTCTACGGATTAGGTCGAATGKCACAATTGCAGCACCGGTAGAGATTAGTGCGTCACCATCTTTTCGCATGATTTTTTTGACTTCGATCACTTTTTGGTTTCCTAGCCCTTCTACTAATTCTT
>NW_017537359.1:109880-115650 GCF_001853355.1 Bactrocera latifrons
AGTTGTATCGCTTTATTCAAATTTCACTCGCAAAACAATTGCAACAAGTTTCCAACTGTTTATAATCAATAACGCAAACGATTATTTTACATATGCCTCAAGAAGCTCACTACTTCCGGTCCTTGGCCAAGTATTTTCTGGGTAGACTAAGAACATCCGTTGGGGAGCGAGCTAAAGTGAGAAGCCAAAACATATCCTCCGCAGGGTTGTGCGCTGGTTTTGGGATCCGCCACATAAAAAAACCAACCCAATAAAAATAAGCAACAAGCCTCGGATGAGTGGCCCCTCATTTGACGACGAGGTTCTTCAACATATCGCTGACTTGCGCCCACTCCCTGACGGAAGAGAAGGACGATGTGACCAAACATGCTTTCTATAAGCGCTTGAAGCGCACATATGAGAGCTGCCCCCGTAATGATATCAGAATCGTGCTTTATGACTTTAACGCCGGTKTGGGCAAAGAAGGTATCATTGGCACTACGGTCAGTAAATTCAGCCTCCACGACGAAACATCCCCAAATGGGGTGAGGCTGATCGACTTCGCCGGGTCCCGATATATGGTTATCTGTGGTACTAGATTCCAGCATAAGGAGATATATCAAGCCACTTGGCTCTCTCTGGATCGACAAAATACCAAATAGATCGACCATGTTGTGATAGACGGAAGACAAACCTCAACAAACACAAGGAGTTTTCGACGTCGAGAAGCAGCAATCACAACAGAGAACCCAACGGTTTTCTACTCGACTTGCCCCCCTGTTCTGTGAGAGCACTCGTCAACAACTCGGGTTAAGGAAACTGTTGAAAGGCGTTTCAAACTCCTTACGTACAGCTACAACCGAAACCATTAGTTTTCGAAAACTGAAGAAGAATAGAAGAAGAATAGCTGGTACGACGAGGAGTGCCGTGTTGCAGCGASATAAAACAGGCTGCCTACCTCGCAATAGTACGATCGCTCACAACACGTGCGAGGTGAAATAGATACCGAGAATTGAAGAGGGAAGCGAGAAAGGTGGAAATAAGTAGGTATGAGGAGCGTGATAAGCTGGCCGACAGGGATAATGCTGAGAAGGTTTCCAAACCGGAGCATACTCATTTAGAACCACTAGAGGTGAATTGGTAACCGATGGTCAGAAAATAATAAAAATATGGAGGGAACACTATCCAGCCTGCTGAATGGCAATGTAACCATAACACCAGGAGAAGGGAACCTGATTCGCCAAACAATGACGATGGAGCAGATGTTCCACCGGCTCACCATGAAGGAGTTCGAATTGCAATTGTCCGTCTGAAGAAAACCGATCAGCGGGGGCCGATGGATGGCCTGCCCAGTTAGTCAGAGATAAGCCTCCTCAACATCGCGTATAAGGTTAAAAAAAAAAACCTATTGTGTAAAATAATAAAACTCGCCGGCAACAAATCAGTGGGCTTTAGATCTGGAAAATCAATAACCGCCCTGATATTCCAAATGCCCTAAATCTTGGAAAAGACCCGTAAATAGAGAATCGATACTCACAACCTTTTCGTCGATTTCAAAGTTCATTTTGACAGCACGAAAAGGAGATGCCTTTATGCCACGATGGGTTAATTTGGTATCCCCGCAAAACTAATACGGCTGTGTAAATTGCCGTTGAGCAACACCAAAATCTCCGTTAGGATCGGGATGGACCTCTCCGAGCCGTTCGATAGCAAACGATGTTTCAGACAAGGCGGCTGGTCCGAGTTCTTCAACCTACTTGTGGAAAAAA
Organism: Bactrocera latifrons; assembly: GCF_001853355.1. Classification (NCBI taxonomy): domain Eukaryota; kingdom Metazoa; phylum Arthropoda; class Insecta; order Diptera; family Tephritidae; genus Bactrocera; species Bactrocera latifrons. The sequence goes on from NW_017537359.1 coordinate 111,629, forward strand.
TAGTTCGAGTTACAGAACTTAACCGAGAAGTTACAATCTTCTAAATTATAGTTTCTAAAATATAGTCAGATGGGTCTGCAATGAATAAGGGAAAGACGAAGTATCSTGTGTTATCAAACAAATACAAATTCTGTCATCGCTCTAACGACTAGGCTCCCAAGTTACTGTTGACAACGTCCGGTGTGTTTAACGTAGGTACCTTCTGAGGACAGCCTTGCTCCACTGCGCTCAAAAGCACAGCGGATCAAATCAATGCGTTGATCAGTGCCCTGATAATGCTAAGCATTTTCAGTACCAAAATTGGAGGCCCATCATAGACCTCTGCCATGCTTTGGGTCCGACAACCGGTTGCAATGCAACTCCACATTCAACTGACAAAGTCAGTTCTTCCCGCATTTGGGTTTTAAGCACAACCACCACGATGCTCCTCGAGGGGAGATTCCGCATGAGCTTGTTAGAATTACCTCCAAGGGCTCCTGCTCCCAGAGTTAAGTCTCCGGTAAGACCTCGTAGCCGAAACTACTACCAGTTGAGCTTCCATACTGCTCTGGACTGGTGGCCAGGGGTTGGATCTCATACATACATCACATACGCACACCAGTCATATAAAAAGTAACCCTAATTCCCAGCTAACCGTCTTCGCCGCTTAAATAATTCACGCGCAAACGACTCTAACTGTTCGGTATTCCGACTAGTGCAGATCACACCRCTAACATCTAATCGTCTATCTGTCCAACCAATCCCCATTAGCACCCTGACGTATCCGATAAGTGTTTCTAATGCAAAAACGCATTCAGACGCCCATGCGTCGTAAGCAGAAAACCCAGGCTGAGACAAAGTCYGAAGTCTGGGTTATCCTCAACGAACCCAACGTCCTGAATGTACTTATACGTCACTTGGCCGTTAGGACTATTGTCCCAACGTTCTTGCCACCTACACCTATCTCTATCATTTAGAAGCCTCCTCAGAAAGAATAATAATCATCGGAAAACCAGCCATTCTGCAGCAATGACACACTCAAGCCCGTTCTTAACCTGAATGCAACAGCACGCTGTATGACAAGAGGGGGTGCACCTAACAAAATCTGCATCGCATTCGTTGAGACTGTGCGACACACAGGAAAACAAGCAAGCATCATACAAAGCTGAGTTGAGAAAAGTTTTTGACAGTCGTGGCTGCCTCCCACCATACAGGGGCTCCATATGTCGTACAGGCCACAAACAAGCCACGATATATGGTGCAGACAGCACGACCCTAATCGCTCCTCAAAATACAGCGTATTTTTCCTACGGTTGCCTGCAGTCGCTCCTTCACATATGCCAAGTGTGGAGTAAAACACATTCTTTCACTCATGGTCAACCCAAATATTTCACTTGCGTCACATGTCTGATGCTGACTCCATTCGCACTAACAATCGTTGGAAGAACCGGTGACAATCTGCCCTTAAGCAGGAGACTTATGCCCCGATAAGATCGAGGATCGCTCCTAACGTTATCAGGGATCTTCAGGAGAGGAAAAACCCTAGCACTTTTCCAGGAAATTATCGCTCCCAGGCGCACTTATTATAAATGGCCTCCAGGTATTCCGGAATGAACTTCCATAAGCTTTTACATATCTCTCCGTTCTAACCATCAAAACCTGGGGACCGTTTACACCTAACCAGGCTTAAATCGTACCCCAACTCCCCATCATCTAATGGAGGGTCAGCACCTTTTGTGCTGAAGGTACCTGCACCTCCGACCGAGAAAAGAACTCACATAACAGGACCCCGCACACTCTCTCCTCGACGATAACAGAGTGTCACCGACGCGAAGAGAGGCGACATCCTCCCTCCTTAACCTCCCATCTAACGCTGAAAGCCCTACTTGCTGCCTCATTCATAAGCGTCACGTCAATGTCGCTCACACCCCCAAGTCCATCGAACGTATACCATTCGCTTGGCTCATTCAAAATGTGGAGGCCGTTATCCACCACCCATTCGTTTCATGCCTCGCCTCGACTGTGGCTTTGGTATACAGACGAATGCCGGTATACCTTACTAAATCACATCGAGGACGAGTCATTCTCATCCAGCCCTAGGATAAGTGGGCCTACCCAACTCCCCTTCTACCGCTGCAAATATACCCAGTTGTGAAGAATCCACAACTACGCAATTGTAGCGGCTTTAGCTCTAGGGTCAGTGATGACCTTCAAACCCCCAGGAAGGCCACAAACCATACCATTGGTGGCATTGGGCTCCCGGACTAGAGTAATACCGCACCCACCCTCAACCATGCAACCCCCCAACCCACACATCACGGCAAAGGAGCCCTGACATTTAAGCTGGATAATCCCACCCATAGAYAGGGCAGACAGCTAATATCATAAGATGCCCAGGTGGTGTACCCTTAAACTCACAGTTGCGGCAATGTGGTGCATCCTGGAGGTTCAGCCGGAGTAGCTCCTGCATGAATTCTTCATTAGGGATCTCCACATGGACCCCCTGGACCACAACCCGACGACTCAACTTCCGGTTGACAGAGACTTCCAACCCCACCTCTCCGAATTTCTTGTTATTCGCCACTCTCTCCCTCTCTAAAATAGTGCGAATAACCGCCACACCACCCTTAAGGTGGCTGTAAACGGTGAGAGTAATTCTTATGATAATGCGATTAGATTTGTGTGAGAATTCTCAAGCCTATATACACTAATAGCTATTCTCACTCTCTCTGAGAACGAAAAGACGGAGAATGAGAGTCATTTGAGTGAGAGTATTGTCGCCCATTCTCACGTGTAGTTACATGATGATTTAGAGAATTCATATGGCAATATGGCTTATTGTAGAAGAGTGATATTGTCGAGCTCTGTGGTTTTGTGTGCCAAGTGAACATAACGAAAAGACGTAAATTGCTTTTGGTTTTTTTAAGTTTCAGTAAATATCTAAACGAAATAAAAGACGATTAAAATAGGAAAAAAAAACAAGAATATGGAGTGGCGAAATTTATTTAGATCGTGACCGTGAAAATGTGTACGAAAATTTAATAAAGAAATTGGAAGCAGAAGGTGATGAATTTTACAAATGATTTGTAAGAATCACTTTTGTTGAATTTGAAGAAAAGAAAGATTGAACCTTTGATACGAAAAAAGTGCACAAATATGAGGAAAGCAATTAGTAGTCGTAATCGTCTAGCTGTCACTCTATTATATTTGGCATCAGGTAATTATTTCTAGGGAATTAATCAACAATTTTACCTGAGTTGAACGAGCTTTTTTTTTATTTATTTTAAATAGGCGATAGTTTTAACAACTTGTATATAAAATTGCGCCGTGTACGATTGGTAAAATAATCACTGACGTGTGTGAAGCTATTTACAACATACTAAAACAAGATTATTTGAAGGTAAATATAAAAACATAAATTTATTTAATACATTTGCCTTTGGGTGAACACTTTGGTATTCTTAAAATTAAAATTAAATTGAATGAATGAAAAAACTAATACTCATTCTCTTTCTTGGGAGGCATGTCTGGTAGACAAACATTTCAAACTTTCAATACCTTCAGCGTGCCACTTCAATTCCAATTCTTCACCATAAGCTTCGTCTTTTTTACCAATTCCTTCACCATATTCATCATATTTATCTTTTTTATTTAGCTCCTCCAAAAAACCTTGATATATTTGTTCTCTTTGAAGTGTTGCTGCTTCTTCGTTCGTAATTTATTGGACAAGTACTGTAAGAAGAGGAGTGCTTTGTGTCAGCGAACACGTCTTTATTTCAATCACTTCTGCTTCAGACTACTCTATCCAAATTTTAAAATTATGCTTAATACCTAAAAATATTGATACGGTATTATTGAAGCGTCACGCCATTTAACGGCTCAATTCCAATKTCTTTGACAACATTAATACATATCAATTAACATTAATGAGAGGACTGAACTTAACATATGTACTTACATCCTATAACTTATATACATTTGTATTAACATGTTTGATGTTCTTAGCGTAACTTTTACATACCTATAACTCTCCTCACGCTACT
>NW_017537360.1:0-16000 GCF_001853355.1 Bactrocera latifrons
TCTATTTGCCTGCGCATTTCAGATATTTCTAATCTGAGAGATGCGTTTGTTGCGGCAATTAGTGTTGCGACTAAAGTCTCATTTTCGCTACTTAAAGCCATTTTTAATTAACTAATTTTTCCTTTATTCCCCCTTTAAATATGGACAACTTCCAAATTTATGTTTGCCTTTACAATAATCGAAGTAATGCAACCTTTCGTATTTTGGAGCGCTTGTATTATTTCCCATTTAAAACAAATCGTTCAAGATTTCTTACTATTCTTGTCTATTTCGTTATAGTCCGTTATAGTATTCGTCATTTTTTGTTGTTTTTTTTTTATAATTATTGTTTTTTGATCCTTTCTAGGAAAGGAGACTCTTTTATTCTGGAGGGTCTGGAGTTCCGATTCGCAGAATTGAATTTTTGTTATAAGCCGGAGGGTCCCCCTTGCGGCTGGTCGAGCCTTCATTTAAGATTTTTGGATAATGTAATATATTTTCTATATACTTGAGTAATATAATATTTGTTGTATTTTTTATTATTCTTTTTTAACATGGATAAATGTGAGTGGCAAGATTAAACAATTTTTCATATATAATATTAGTGGGATTATTTCCCTTTTAATATAGGTTTTACTTACTACTAACTTGTTGCTGCTGCGGCTGTTGCTCTTGATGAATTTTTTCGCCCTTTAGATTTCCTCGATGGCTACGCCAAACTAACTGTATGTTCTTGTTGCTTGCTGCTTTCTCTTGATTTTTTTTTTTCTTTTAAATTTTTTAATGCGTTATTCGCATTTGTACAACCTCTCGCACGAGGTTTGTGTACGTTTACTGGTTCTGGTACTGGTGTTCACTAATCGCGACCGTTCCAGCACCTGTCTCTTATACACATCTAGATGTGTATAAGAGACAGCCCTTTAGATTTCCTCGATGGCTACGCCAAACTAACTGTATGTTCTTGTTGCTTGCTGCTTTCTCTTGATTTTTTTTTTTCTTTTAAATTTTTTAATGCGTTATTCGCATTTGTACAACCTCTCGCACGAGGTTTGTGTACGTTTACTGGTTCTGGTACTGGTGTTCACTAATCGCGACCGTTCCAGCACTAGGGATACATTCCTCTCCCTTTCTGCGACTGRCACGAGCCCTTATCGTTGGGCGCCAATTAACTTCCTTGCGTGGGAAGTATAAAAAAAAAATGTTTCTCCGCTACTCGCGGTGGAAATGAAACTACGTGTTTGGTTTTTGAGTCGGTACTCCGGTGCTCGCTAGTCATCTTCCGAATAACTTCTGAATACCTTCTGACTTTATTTGTTAATTCTCTTTTATTTATAATCTTACAATTCTATATGTAATAGCTTATTACTAAAGATGCTTTGGCATTACACTAAGTGATGAAATGCCGGAGCATTGAATTTCCAATTATTCTTATTATCAAAACAAATGATATATTAATTTCTTATTCTTAATTAAAGTATTCTGCTGACCAAGCAGTAATACTGTGGGAAGACACAATTTGTTTGTATTCGTCGTAAAGTGTCTGGGTGGCTGCTGCCGTTAACTTGTACCTTAACCATAAGTGTTCCCAACGGCATACACAACTATTTCGTACCTATCCAATATTATTTTAGGATCATTTGAGATCCTTTACATTGCATACATTAAATACTACAGTCTCTAATCAATATACCCTAAATGAACATTTATTACAGTGATGATTAAAATGGGTGTTTGTAAGCACATATTTATATTTAAGGCAGCATTTGTATGTGCTAGCTCTAATGTACATACATATTTGTAATATGATATCTGTTTATGTACAAAATATATAAATATCTTATTTACAATTGTAGCCGTTAAGAAGTGTTCAGAAAAGTGAATATGCCGCCCACGTTATAGCGTTTCTTTTCTTTGTTGGCGTACACATTGCTTACCCGATTATAGCCGAATTAACAACAACACGCCAGTCGTTTCTTCTTTTCGCTACGTGGCGCCAATTGGACATTCTAAGCGTAGCCACGTCCTTCTCCACCTGGTCCTTCCAACGGAGGTCTTCCTCTTCCTCTGCTTCCCCCGGCTGGTACTGCGTCGAATACTTTCAGAGCTGGAGTGCAACACAACATGACCTAGCCAGCGTAGCCGCTGCCTTTTAATTCGCTGAACTATGACAATGTCGTCATATATCTCGTACAGCTCATCGTTCCATCGAATGCGATATTCGCCGTGGCCACCGCCCAAAGGACCATAAATCTTTCGCAGAACTTTTCTGTCGCAACTCGCAACATCATCAGTTGTTGTCATCGTCCAAGCCTCTGCACCATATAGCAGGAGGGAATTATGAGTGATTTATAGAGTTTGGTTTTTCGCCGAGAGAGGACTTTGCTTCTCAATTGCCTACTCAGTCCGAAGTAGAACCTGTTGGAAAGAGTTATCCTGCGCTGGATTTCTAGGCTGACATTGTTGGTGGTGTTTACGCTGGTTCCAAGATAGACGAAATTATCTATCAATTATATATCAATATCATCGGCATACGCCAGCAGCTGTACACTCTTATAGAAGATTGTACCTTCTCTATTTAGTTCTGCAGTTCGAATTATTTTCTCCAGAAGCAGGTTGAAGCAGTCGCACGATAAGGAGTCCCTTGTCTGAAACCTCGTTTGGTATCGAACGGCTCGGAGAGGTCTTTCCCGATTCTGACACAGCTTTTGGTGTTGCTCAACGTCAGCTTACACAACCGTAAAAGGCAGCTCCTTTTCGTGCTGTCGAAACCAGCTTTGAAATCGACGAAGAAGTGGTGGGTGTCGATTCTCTTTTCACGAGTCTGTTCCAAGATATGGCGCATGGTGAATATCTGGTCGGTTATTGATTTTCCAGTTCTGAAGCCACACTGATAAGGTCCAATCAGTTTGTTGACGGTGGGCTTTAATCTTACACACAATTCGCTCGATAGAACCTTGTATGCAATGTTGAGGAGGCTTACCCACGGTAGTTGGCGCAGATTGTGGGGTCTCCTTTTGTGTGGATTGGGTATAGCACACTTAAATTACAATCGTTGGGCATGCTTTCGTCCGACCATATTTTACAAAGAAGCTGATGCATGCTCCTTATCAGTTCTTCGCCGCCGTGTTTGAATAGCTCGGCCGGCAATCCATCGGCCCCCGCCGCTTTGTTGTTCTTCAGGCGAGTAATTGCTGTTCGAACTTCTTCTTGGTCGGGCAATGGAACAACTGCTCCATCGTCATCGATTGGGGAATCGGGTTCGCCTTCTCTTGGCGCTGTGCGTTCACTGCCATTCAGCATGCAGCAGAAGTGTTCCATCTATATTTTAAGTATGCTCCAGGCATCGGTCACTACATCTCCTTTGGGGGTTCTACAGGAGTATGCTCCGGTCTTGAAACCTGCTGTAAGCCGCCGCATTTTTTCGTACAATTTTCGAGCATTACCCCTGTCGGTCAGCTTATCAAGCTCTTCGTATTCACGCATTTCGGCCTCTTTCTTTTTCTGTCTGCAAACGCCTCTCGCTTCCTTCTTCAACTCTCGGTATCTATCCCATCCCGCACGTGTTGTTGAAATGCCGTCCCACAGTTCCTTTATACCGAGTTGTTGACGAGTGCTCTCAGAAAGCAGGAGTGCAAGCCGAGTTCGGCTGTCTGTTGTGATTGCAGCTTCTCGACGTCGAACCTTCCTTGCGTTTGATGGCGCGCGTTTTTTGCTGCACAGAGGCGGGTGCGAATCTTGGCTGCAACAAGATAGTGGTCCGAGTCGATGTTAGGACCGCGGAGCGCACGCAGATCTAAAACACTGGAGTCGCGTCTTCCCTCTATCACAACATGATCGATTTGGTTGGTGGTTTTTCCATCCGGAGACAGCCAGGTAGCTTTATGTATCTTCTTATGCTGGAATCTTGTACTACAGATAACCATATTTCGGGCCCGGCGAAGTCGATCAGCCTCAACCCATTTGGGTATGTTTCCTCGTGGAGGCTGAATTTACCGACCGTAGTGCCAAAGTTACCTTCTTTGCCCACCTTGGCGTTGAAGTCGCCAAGCACGATTTTGACATCGTGGCGGGGGCAGCTCTCATAAGTGCTTTCCAAGCACTCATAAAACGTTCTTCTCTTCCGTCGGGGCATGGGCGCAAATCTGCGATATGTTGAAGAACCTCGCTTTGATGCGGATTGTGGCTAGACGTTCATTCACCGGAGTGAATGATAGTACTCGGCGACGGGGTTTCTCTCCCTCCACGAATTCCACACCACACTTGCGCTCCTTTATATGGCCACTGTAGTAAATGCCACAAGGACTTACTCGTCTCTGTCCTTGTCCCGACCATCGCATTTCTTGACGGCGGTGGTGTCAGCCTTAATTTTTACGAGGACCATCAACCAGCTGGGCAGCGGCACATTCCCAATTAAGGGACCGGACATTCCAGGTACTCGCCCTCAATTCCTAGTCCTTATTTCATTTGCCATGGTCGTCATCAAAAGTGGGGTCTCTCATCCGAGGCTGTTGTTGCTTACGTGGCGGGTCCCAACGACCCTATGCAGGGGATGTTTCGTCTTCGCACTTTAGCTCGTCTTCAAACGGATGTTCTTAGGCTACCCAGAGGATACTTGGTCAAGGACTGGAAGTTTTGAGCTACTTGAGTCATATGTAAAAGAATCGTTTCTGGCCACTCCCAAGTGAATGACGATCAGAGAACTTTCCTCCCTTTCTTGAACTTCTACACATGACTCCATCCTCCTTTCATCTTACTAATAGAATTTCGTTTTGCTTATCAAACCTGAAATCGTACGACGCATGGTTTTCTTTCTTCATCTCTTTAGTACTTCTCGTGGGACATTTCATTGTTCTATTTTCTCTTATCGTTCTAGTTGCACGATATCCTTCTTTTTTGAGGTATACCTAGAGATTATAAGTGGAAAAAAAGTTATCAAAAAAACCTGGTACCTGGATGGATCAGTCTGCAACCTTTCAAGTAACGTTTTAACAACTCTTGATCCTAAGGGGTCAGTAGAAGCTTCAACGGCGTTTCCACAATAAAAATCAAAATCAAGCAGTATCTTGTGGAACTTGCTTCTACCCAATTTTTATAACCAAAACGAACTGGTTTTCCACGGATAAACTCTTTATCAGAATGGGGACCAAAGTACTTCACTGTAGAAATTTGCTCGTAAGAATATTAGCTAATGAACGAACTTTAAACATTTTATCCCTCGATGAACTAGTTTCGTCGTTATTCACAAAATGAATGTTTCTTTTTATATCTCGAAATTTTTTCCTTGGCATAAACTTCGATATTATTTCAAGACCTACGTCCTCATCATAAGACCAATACAAATCTTGTGTTGGTATTTGACATTTGGTAAATTTGACATTGATGTGAAATACTTGTGGTCCGTGTAAGTGCAAGCAACAGAATTGACTCGCTTTAGCGAAAACTTTTAAACTTAAAAAATTTAAGTTTTAATGTGTATTGAAGAAGTTGTGTACAAAGAAACAGTGAAAAATGCAAATTTGGAAAAATTACATAGAATATTAATGAAAAATAATATAAAAATGTTGACGTATGTATGTGCGTTGATATTAATGAAAAATAATATAAAAATGTTGACGTATGTATGTGCGTTGATATGAACTTATTGCTTCGGGAACATACGAGTTGTCTAGAACTTTAAAATTTGGTGAAGTGAAGGTTACATACGAAGTTTGAAACATTGAAAATATAGTTAATAGAAATAACAAGTAAGTAGAGAGGAAAAGAAACAACAGAGGACAAGAGTTAACTTGAAAATGTGAATTTAAAGTATATTTCGCCGCACAGGATTATACCGAGTAGAGTTGAGAAGAGACAGCAGAAATCAACAAATTAAAGTGAAACTTGAAATCGGAGCAGTAAATTCAGTAACAGAAAAAATTTAAAACTCTAGCTGAATTTTCCGCACAAAAAATTAATGAAGACTGCATAAGTCGCAGAACAGTGACTTATCGAAGGAAAAACAGCAGTAGGAGCAGGGATTCGTATTAGATTTAAGCGAAATAGCAGAGTAAAGAACAACAATTAAAACTGAGAAACAAATCAAATCCAAATAGAAAAAATTAAGAAAGAAGTCCTTACTATTCTTTGTGTTTTAGTAAAGCTGGTCATTTTTGTAAGAAAGCTGTAGTCAAAACAAAAAGTAAATAAGTTTTGAAGCATATTTGGAAAGACTAATTGCTATTATATTCCTATTACTTAATATTACTACTTTAATCAAACAATAATAATTTTTAATGTATTCATTTCCCCTATAGATTCACAGAATATTAGAACATAATTGTACTTATTCGTACAAATAAGCATGTTTGCAATTGGAAATTGGAGTAAATGTATGTAATATTTGTATTGGAGTACTGAAGTAATTAATTTAATGAATACATAACACAGTACAACAGCTAATCTGGCGGGTGAGAAATTCCAAGTCAGGGTGATGGTACTAGGTCAGTATAATAAAACCCTCAAAGGGTTCGGCGTTCGTATGTGTCAGTTTTTTTTTTTATGATCTTATGACCCCTTTTTTCCTTATCTTGATGTTGTTTCGCTTAGTTGTAACATTAGGGCAAAAACCAAAAAAAAAAAAAGGAAAAAAAAACAATTTCCGAGAATGCTCTTAACATCCTTGCGACAGAAACATCGTAGTTGTTAGAACGATGCTTTTCCCAACAAGCCGTTTTTTTTAAGGTCATAAAAAAACAACTGACACATACGAACGCCAAACCCTTTGAGGGTTTTACTATACTGACCTAGTACCATCAACCTGACTTGGAAGTTCTCACCCCCCCGACAATAATCCCAAAAATGTTCCACAGTGTAACAAACGTTTATAACTTACCTTAAAAAATACGGATACGAAAGAACAATAACTAATGTATATTAATATTTATGTTTAAGAACACATATCTTATCACTTAAATAATTTGGAAACATTGCATTTTACTATACCTATTATTTGTAACATATTATAAAACATGGACAGTCAGACGATTTTAGCAATGGCGGTAACATCTTTGAGGGAAGAATTAAGATGAGTTGGATTAAAGCAGACAAGATGAAAGAGTAAGCTGAGAGATAGACTTTTGCGACACTACGAACTTATACAAAGGGAGGACGAGGGGAGTGATGAAAGTACTTATGAATATAGTGGACGCAGTCGTGTCCAGATCCAACTTTATTTTAAAGAATATCGAAGGCAGTTTACCCTCATTTAGTGAAACTGATTCCCATGAAGCTAGTGAATGGTTACAACAGTTCGAAGATAAGGCTGTTACTTTGGGCTGAAATGAGCTTTAAAAGTATGTGTCTGCAAAGCAACTGCCTAAATGAGCTGTTAAGATGTTCTTGCGCAGTCAGGTGGCTATAAAAAATTGGTCTTTGTTAAAAAATGCTATTATTGATGAGTTTGGCACCAAGTTATCGGCATTAGAGATTCATAGGATGTTACAAAATCACCGTAAAAAGAGTAGCGAATCTTTTAGGGAATACTTATAAAGATTGAGGTGTAGATAACAAATAATATAAATATTTTAAATGCGGTCAAATGGGACGTCGGAGTTTCGAGTGTGGCAGCAACGTAGGTAGGCAAATAAAAACCGAGAGGCGTGCAGTTAATGTGGTGCTTGATTGTCCATATAGTAAATATAGTGGACTAATCTTCAAAAAGATCAAGATGAGACACGTACATGTTGATTTTATGGTTGTCACCGGGTCTGACCTAAGCTTACTTAGTTACGATACTTTCAAAAAATATAATTGTTCTCTATCCAGTTTTTAGAAGCGATGATTAGTCGGCATTAAAGACAGCGAGCTGAACACTATAGGCAGTATAACTGAAAATATTGAATTAGATAGGAACATAACACCGGTCACTTTCCATGTTACCACAAGTAATGACTTGAGATATGAAGCGGTCCTTGGGAATGATATTTTAAAGTTTGCGGACGAAATATTTTCAGAGGGTACTGTACAGTTTAAAAAAAAAACTAGGGCAATTAAGAAAGAAGGAGAAGAAACCCGACAAGATGGAGGAAAAGAGGATAAGAGTAACAAAGCACTCGATGTGGAATGCATCACTCTCTTATCAGAATTTACGTCTCTTTGCCTAGGGAATAATTTAGAAAAGGTTGAGGATTATCCACTTTTCCACTTAACTCATTTGACTGCAGACAATTGCTCGCGTATAATTGGTATGGTTACTCAATACACTCCGGTAAAACAATCCCAATCACTAGTTGAAATGAAAATCATCTTGAATGATGATTTACCTATCTACCAAATTCCATGAAGAATGTCATATGCAGATTAACGTGTAATAGATACCCAGGTGACTGAGTGGTTGAAAAATGTATCATTCAGCCAAGCAATTCAGAGTACGCGTGCTGGTATCGAAGAAAGATACCACAAAACCATTATGATCTGACTTTAGAAAGTTAAATGAAAAGATAGTGAGGAACAATTTTCCAATGGCACTCATCGACGATGCTTTGGAAAGATTACAGGGAGCCATGATACTTTCTACTCTCAATCTGGCCAATGGAGTTTCCATGTGTCAGTTACACTTCATTCGTAACCCATAGCGGGCAGTATGAATTTAACTTCGTACCTTTCGGAATTTGTAATTCTCCTGCCGTGTTTTGCCGTTATATATCAGCCATTTTCCGAGATCTGGTGCAGCAAAAAGTCATCGTCATTTATATGGACGATATAATTATTCCGGCATGAAGCAGTGATGAAGGGCTACATAAACTAAAAGTCTTTTTAAAGAGAGCCGAAAGTAAGGGGTTGAAGATTAAGTGGCAAAAGTGCCAATTTTTGATGAAGATAATGCAATGGGGGTATAAAACCATCGGACGGTAAGATAAAGGCAGTAAAAGATTTCCCAGTCCCGTGGGATAAAATATCTCTTCAAAGATTCCTTAAAACTGTATAACCCGAATGCCGGAACGGAGATACACACGGACGCTAGCATGAAAGTTACGCTGGTGTATTGCCAAAGAAGATCACCAACTTCACCCGGTCAGTCATATCAGTCTCAAAACTACACCTGGAGAAGAAAGGTATCATTCTTACGAATTGAAGATACTTGCCATTATACAGGCTTTAAATAAGTGGAGAATTTATGTTATGGGAATAAAAATCAAAATTGTGAGATTGCAATGCATTTGCACTAACCATGAAGAAAGCAGATGTACCACTTAGAGTTGCTCGTTGGGCTATGTTTCTCCAAGATTTCGATTATGATATTGAGCACAGATCGGCTACAAAAATGAGGCATGTCGATACACTTAGTCGAATGAAATCCATGTTACTTGAAGATTCGTTAAAATTTCGGCTAAGAGAAGCACAACAAAGTGATGATTGGGTAAAAGCGGTATACGCAGCTTAAGAGAAAAATTTTAGCGAAGACTTTTATTTGAAAAACGAACGGTAAGATATAAAGATCCCGTAAAAGAGTTGGTGGTAATACTTCAAAAAAATGGAAGAGGAAATAATTCGGATGGGGCACCATGTAGGACACTGGTCGTAAAAATCGTTTTATATTTCACAAATAAGACCAAAGGTGGCAAACGTTATTAGAAATTGTGTAAAATACATTACCAGGGAAGCAAAGACAGGGAAAATGGAGGGTTTACTTTGTCCTATAAATAAAGAGGATAAGCCGCTGTTGACATATCATCTTGATCACTTGGGGCCTATGGAGTTGACCCATTAAAAATATAACCATTTGTTTGTAGCGATAGATGCATTTATTAAATTCGTGTGGTTTTATCCAACAAAGAGTACGGATTCGGCTTCGCTAATAGGCATATTAGAAAAACAAGCATCTGTGTTCGGAAATCCCAAAACAATACTCACCGATGGAGGAACAGCATTTACAGCTAAGAGTTTTGAAGAATATTGCGCAAAGGGGGGCATTCAGCTTCTTCTCATTGCATCCGGGGTACCACCCGGAAACGAACAAGTCGAGCGTATCAATCGTGTTATACTTCCATTGCTGACAAAATTATGCCACAATAATCCAGCCAAATAGACACGTTGAGAGGATACAACAACTTTTGAACAATACTCCTACAAGAAGTACCAAGTTCACACCTTTTCGAATTCTAACTGGATTAGATATGCTTATATCTGACAAAATCGAAGTTTGGAATATGCTAGAAGATTCACTACTTAGTGAACTAGATCATCATCAGCGGAAAGTGTTAGAAAGAAGACTGCAGAGAATATATGAACGATTCAGGAAGATAATAAGCGAAATTTTAACTCAAAACGGAAGCCAGAAAAGAAATATGATGTTAATGATTCAGTAACGATTAAAAGGATGCAGTATCGTTCAGGTTTAAAAATAAAGCAAATTTTTTGGGGCTGTATTCAGAGAAGGAACGGCTTCCACATGAAGATACACTGTGGAAAAATTGGGTGACGTTGAGGGACCGAGTAGAACAATAACGGTGGCCGAATATATAAAACCGTGGAACCCAGTGTTCGGGGCGAACGACAGGTCAGGACGGCCGAGTGTAGGAGAACGTACAGTTGCAAATCTTATATAATAAATGAAAAACGTGTCGTTATACCAATTAAGAAAATTTTTCATGTAATATAAGGAAGGAATTACTACACATATATCCTCCTACCGGATATACGTTAGAATGCAGAAATCGAGTTGCGTCGTAGGTTATTGCTACGATTACGCCACCAGCAATTAGGTAGTATTCATGCCGTAGTGCACCAAATGATTTCATTCTAAATCCAATGGAAATCCCCAAATGATACTTGATGGAATGTCGGTATTTTGAATGCCTATATGGATCCTTTTAACTTAAAATATTGTAGGGGAGGAAGGTGTGTTGTACGGTTAGTTCCTTGTATTTCGAACTCAATTCCGGAACTTTTCAATTTTTGCTATTCGTCCTCAAAACGCAATTGGTGTCTAATTTTATGATGCCTTGTCCGTCTAGGATGGTAGTTACCATAGCAGCTAGTTTTCGCCTCTATCTTTGATGACATTGAAAATTCACATGTGTTAGGTGAGGAGAACTGTAATCAAAATTTTTGCGTTGGTATAATACTGACTTCACAGTCTGCACATGTCCTACGTTAAAGATAGGATGCACTTATGGACATATTGTTATTCTCAAAATACGTTGTCATCTGTAGAATATTTCATCAGTCATGCTATTAAAAACAGTTTTATTTTCGTTAAAAATAATGTAACGATTTTTTTCGTTAATGCTGACAAAATACCCGTCATATATTGTATGGCATGGGTATATTGTGTACATACGGAGTTCTGTTTTTGGTAACTAAAAGTTTTTTTATATTAAACAATATAAAATCTTTAGTAACTTCGGTTGTTGTGGTGACTATAGTTCCGAGTTCAAAGGAATCAATATCGGGAAGCCGCAAGCTCTGGTCAAGGTTGTTTGAAATTAGTATTATTTGGGCTTCAAACTTTTTCATCGGCAACAGCCTTTCCATGAAGTTACCTCTGGAGTTCCAAAGGACGCTTATAATGTCTCTGTGAATCATTTTAAAGGTCTCCAGTGTTGTGCTGAGTTTGGTGGCTGCTTAAATGAATAACTCGCGTTTTAATTGCTCATCGAGAATCGAAATTATTGAATAAATTGAGTAGTTCATTATTTTAAAGTTATCCCAATATGCTTGATTTTGACGTTTTAAAACATCTAAGGTAACATCTTCCACTGAAGATCCAGCAAGTAGTTTTCGTTCTCCTTAGCGTTCTCTATTTTTGCGTAATATCCTCTCCTCCCCTTTATTCATCAGCCCAAACACGGAGTAGTATAATGACCTCTTAAACGATAACACTGACCTAATCTTCCGTAGCATCCTCCTCCCAGTGAACGCGATGATGTCGTGAAGCTATTCAGTATTTAAGTATTTGTTGTGCAGCTGTTGAGCCATTGCGTTTACTTTATCCTCTTCAAATATAGTTGGGTCTTTTAAATATTTCAACGAATTTGAAATTTGCAGGTTTTCCACCGAGTAATGAACTAGGTCGATGTGTACAATTATATCCCACGCTGTCCTAGTCAACCGAACAGGCCCCCTTTTTTCCTAAAATACTCCAGAACTATTTTTAAAATAACTTAGATTTAAGCATTTTGCGGATTTTAAAACTTAAAGTAATATTAAGGGGCTATACCAGTGTAACGCATGAAAAATGAGGCGATTGGCATGAATTGCGACTGATTTGGAACTTCTTTGAACGTAATGAGGTATATTCTCAGCTAAATTAAAACATTTTTTTTTTTTTTTAATGTTGAAAAACAAGGGAATTATGGACTGTCGTAGGATCGTAAAATCGTAGGTCATTGTAAAATAAATATATTTGACAATACTCAGTTTTACTTTGAAGTCGATCGGTTAATTTCTTGTTGAGTTACGATGTCCGCAATTTTGAAAAATATCGTTTCGAGAAAAACGCGTTTAAAGTTTCACTCATATGTGATTATACCTACGAACGGAACGCGCTTTAGAACGCTGCCATCCAAAAATAAAATACAATCTTTCCGATTTCACACGATATTTTTGGAAACATAAACTATCGAAAAAGCAGATAAAGTTTTTTTTTGAAAGTTGCACACTGATATAGCCCCTTAAAAATATTAAAATTAAGTTTTTATTTTTTATGCGAGCCGATCGCCTTGGTATGTTTCAATTATCTTAATCGGATCTTCTCTTATTTTTTCTTCGATAAACAATGTGTATTGCTCTTTTTGATGTACCATTGATTGTCCTTACGTCTACCATTCTACTTGTACATTTGCCATATTGACCTAAAATAACGTTTCAATACGTTTTCTTCGCCACTGTAATGATGGAATATTTTCTTCTTTAAGAAGTACCAAGGTACCAGTTTTAATATTTTCAAAAGGAACTTGTCATTGATTTCTTTTTTGTAGATAATTTAAATATTCATTGGACCATCGCTTCCAGAATTCTTTTGAATTCTTTTCGACCGATTTACAGTGGTCTCTTAATCCTTGGTAACTTTGGCTGTAGTTAATGTCAACGATAGTTGATAATGGTTTTCCTACCAAAAAATGGCCTGGTATTAGTACCTGGAGATCATTTGGATTATTTGATAATGGGGTAATAGGTCTAGTAAGGACGGCTTCCTTCTGTGGCATGAATGTGGACATTTTTTCAAAAGTAATTATACTTTCAACTACATGGAAAAGATTGTTTTTTAACTGATTTAACAGCCGCTTCCCACAGTCCTCCTACATGTGGAGATCTTTCTGGAATATTTATTTAGGTTATTTCTTTTTGATTACAAAATTCTGATAATTCTGTTTTATGACAGTCTTTCTGAAATAATTTAAAAACTTCGCGAAGACTATTGACTGCTCCAAAAAAATTGGTCCCGTTATCTGAATAGATATTATTGGGACAACTTCCCCTAGAAATAAATATTTTTTGGACATTTATAAAGGCTGTTGAAGAAAGATCCGATACTACTTCTAAGTGTACTGCCTTCGTGAAAAAGCATACGAAAACATAGACATAAGCTTTATCAGCTTTTTTTCCACGTATTTTATGATGTATCCAAATTGGACCGAGGAAGTCCATTCCTACATTATAAAATGGGCGCGTTCCTATTAGTATATTTTGCGGTAAGTTTCTCATTAACTGGTTTAGGAGCCGAGGGTTTGCTTTAAAGAATCTATAACATTTATTCACAACTTTGTTTGCTAATTGGCTAAATGAGATAAGCCGCCCCTCTCCTAATGCCACTACACCAATACACTTGACACACAAAATCCACATTCCACAGGACCCACACATCAACACCACCCACACGCGAGATCATATCCACACGCAAACACACGCCACACTCGTAAAAAGGGTCATCGTCTTAGGCTTTGTCTCAGTCTCGTTTTGATTTTCAATAGAAGCACACACATCGCCGCTGCGATCCTCGCGACTTCTCCACCATCCGCACACCGTTTTATATTTATATTAAAATTAACTGTTACCGATTAGTTCCGCAATATTGTGCAAATTGAAAAACCAAAGGGAAAATAAAGATTTTCCTAATCCGTAATCAAATTAAAAGAAAGCCCAAAACGAATTAAATCTATCTCGAATTCCCTTTAGAAAGTAACTGGGTGTTTTATTTCAAGAAGTGAGAGTGGTAAGTGTTACAAAAAGACAAAGTGAAGTGACTTAAATATGCCATTTTAAACACTAATTGTCTACCTCTTAAAATCCAAAACTTTTACCTGGTTATTGCTAGTAAATCCTGTGGTCCAATGGGTTGATGCTTAACATGTATATGATTAACTAATAAACGAATTCACCTTCATAAAGGAGAGGTGCTTAGCATACTCTGAAAGATTACTACTTTGAATCCAACCTCCTACTCTTATAATGTTATTGTTGTCTACAATTAGAGCTAAAGTGACTAGTTTGGAATATTTTGGAACTCGTTTATTATAATTGGTCAGTTTTAGTTTCAGACCTAAGTTTTTCTTATTTTAATTGACAAACTATATAATTTAAAAAATTGTATTCATTAATGGTTTTTTCCTACTGACAGCTATAAATTTGAATATGTTAGCTATAACGTTTTGTAGGAATTCGAAACTATTTTTATGGCTTATATTCATTAGAATTGTTTGTTTTTCAGTTAAAATCACAACAATCTTGGATTTCTTAATCTCTGGAATAATTAAGTTATCATTTTTTACCTTTTGTTGGATTTTATAATTGTTTGTATAAATAATTTCCGGTCCTCTAAACCATAATTCACTGGTGGCTAAATGAGATAAGCCGTCCCCCCCTAATGCCACTACACTAATACACCACCGCCACCAATACACCATACACACAGAACCCACACTCCACAGGACCCACACATTAACATCCATACACGCAAACACATACCATAATGGCAAAAAGGGTCAACAAAAAGTTTGATGTGTTGAATACAATGCTCGCGACAGACTGCAAACGACATCTGTCAAATATTAAAATACACACGTTCTTATGGACGGACCTATTTTGATAGCTGCACGACTACACGACGGCAGGCCGACAGTTGTCGCTCTCGCTAACTTCATTTTTATCCTATATTTGCCGACGACAGTAGAGTTGACAGTAGAATGGAAGATAGAGTGGTGATGCCACTAATATGTAAAATGTAAAATTACTCAAAGCTCTAACAAACCTAACGTTATTTTACAAATAAAAGCATAAAATATCTCTGTTACATCATTTATAATAACAATTGATAATTTAAAACAAACAAATTTACTTATTTACTTATTTTTGCTTAAACATTTCACTTTGAACTAAATATTAAAATTTAATTGAAGTGCAAGGTATTAGTATGGCCACAACGAAATTGTGTACATGCAAAATGGACAACTGCGTTGTTTTTGTGTACATGCCGGCCATTGTTATGTTGCTGACCTCTCTCAAACGTTCATGTAGTAGGATTCACAACGCCTTTTTCAGTTCACTGTCGTGCTGCTGCAGTCTGTCGCCAGCATTGTGTTCCTCACATGAGTCAGTCTCGTCTTGACTTGCAAACGAAGCCTACGCACCGCCGCTGTGATCCTCGCGCCTTTTCAATCATCCGCACATATTTTGCAGTTTCGGAAATATTGCTTAAAATATTATTCAAAATAATTTAATAGCTCGAATTTGTAAACAAATTAAAAAATCTAATTAAAAATTTAAAATATATTATAACGTAATCGAGTGGTTTCATTTAAAAGAAAAGTGAAAGCGGTAAGTGTCTAAAAACAAAGGTGAAAAAAGTGAAGTGCGCCACTGCTTTAAACATTGGTCCTTCGAGCCATAAAGAACGGCGCTATTGAAAAAAAAAAATTTTTAAATTCTGTGACATAATCACATATACCAAAATTGTTAGAAGTGAAGCTAAAGTGCAGTGACAAATACATATCTACGTATATAAAAAAAAACTAAAGTGCACTGACAAATACATACATATATA
>NW_017537360.1:16335-17462 GCF_001853355.1 Bactrocera latifrons
TGGCATATATGTATGCAAGTTACAGTTCATCTTTTAATAAACTGTATACTTTAATAGAACGGTTGCAACCAAACTATTTGATTTACGGTTGATTTCCGGGAAACCGAAAACAGTTTGGTTTATTACATATGCACATCCTGATATATGTATGAACAGTATATAGTACAATATAATTATATATATACTGGCACATAAATATCAGTTAAAGGCCTAGTTATGCTTACACTTGTGTACACAAACACACAAACGTTATAAAACAAAAAATTTCATCTCTCTTGAGAACAATTTCCAGCAATACCCCTTATACCCAAAACAGTATAAGCAGGATTGCGCAAAGTAAGCTAAGGCAATTTCGAAACTTAAAAGAAAAAGAACAATATCAACCATACATATATGCACAATGTTCACAACAAATATTACATATTACCAAAGTTGTCAACAAAAAATTAACATACCCACATATGTATGTATCAACAACTGCATCAAATTCAACCAATTTGCATTTGTACTAAAAGTGCATACCTGCACTTTGCCGTTTTTTCTTCCCGCGTTATTCGTTCGGAAAAATAATATATACGCATACACACGGTATACAAACTGCCTATGCCTATATATATATATATATTACATATGCACAAACAAAAACCAATAATTGGTAGCCAAAGCGTATATTAGCAATTAATTATACATTCAATATTTAAAGACCAAATCGGCACTTTTTCAGCAATACCCCTTGTCCTTGTTAATATACAAGCAAGCAGGATTGCAACTAAACATTTTAAACATATAACCTATGCACATATCGAGCAGACAAGAAAGGCCATTAACCTTTTATGTTTTCTCTTTATCACTCGTATATCAAGTACATATATACATATAACGAGTACGAAACAATAAATAAATTTGAAAGCAGGCAATAACAAACTAATAGCTCTGCTAAATAAGAACCGGTAACAAGAAAGGCCATTAACCTTTTACATTTTCTCTTTATCACTCGTATACCAAGTACATATATACATATTAACGAGTACGAAATAATAACTAAAACTGAAAGTAAGCAATAACAATCTAATAGCAAAGCTAGATAAGAACCGGGAATAAGAAAACCAAAAACGCGATCGTTATTT
>NW_017537360.1:19063-21831 GCF_001853355.1 Bactrocera latifrons
AATTCTGAAAATTGCCAAGAAGCACCATGCTGCTCAAAGGCTTTAAAAACTCAGACGCTACACAGCGAAAACCAAAGCAGTGTATTATTACCCACAGCAGTAGTCTCCATCGAGCACCGAGGAGAACTATTTAAACTTAGAGCCTTAATAGACCAAGGATCTCAACGATCTTTTATAGCGTCTAGGGCACAAAGTAGGCTACAACTGCCAACAAAACTGGCCAATTTTGAAATCACGGGAATGGGCGGAAGAGTTGTTCACAACTCAAATAAAATCTGCCCCATTACCCTCTTTTCCCCCAAAGCGGATAAGCGCATACAAGCAGAAGCTRTTGTCTTACCGCAATTAACCAATATGCTACCAAGCTGTTATAGAAATAGTAAGCATTGGCAAAAGGTTTCACACCTAAAGCTGGCAGACTCAAACTGCAATATCCCCGCTCAAATAGATCTTCTATTAGGCAGCGATCTCATACCACAAATTATTCTTGAAGGTGTTGAGAAAATTACAAAATCACTACTGGCGCAAAACACCATTTTCGGATGGGTCTTAAGCGGAGTTGAGGAAATCTCAAACGCGTACCTCAATGCTCAACTGAAGAAATTTTTGGAGTTAGAAGAACTCCCCCCCATATCAATCACAACCGCAGAAGATAAATATTGTGAGGATTTTTACAAATCCACAACTACGCGATTAGATAATGACCGGTACGTCGTACGACTACCACTAAAGCCAGAATTGGCGTATATACAAATACGTTTTCAATGGGGATGTTGAGGAAATGTATCGACAAATAGTCGTACATAAACATGATCAAGATTTTCAGCGAATTATTTTCCGAAAATCTCCCAATAGTCCACTACGCGACTTTCAATTAAAAACAGTTACCTTTGGCGTGAACTGTGCCCCATACCTCGCCATTCGTACACTCCACGAACTGGCAGAAGACACAAAGTCAGAATTTCCTCTAGCAACACAAGTGTTGAAAACACAAACGTATCTAGACGATATTCTGTCTGGCAGCCACAGTCTTCCAGAAGCATACGAGTCAGTAGCACAAGTGACACAAGCGCTTAATACAGCAGGGTTTCCGTTGAAAAAAGATAACGGCGAACCATCCTAATATTTTAAAGGATATACCTAAGGAAAATTTATTAGACACTAATTTCCTTAAATTCGAAAAGGAAAGCACAACAAAAACTTTGGGGATACAATGTAATGCGATATCTGACCAGTTTTCATACACTAATGAGTCAATATGGGCACTATAAGCTATAACAAAAAGGCAAATTTTATCCTCGGTGGCAAAACGTTTCGACCCCGCAGGATGGCTTTCGCCAATTATGATACAAGCAAAAATTCTAATACAAGAATTGTGGCTAGACGGAACTGACTGGGATGAACAAGTGAAAAGTGGTCCCAGATCGCGGGTAATCTGAATGATATCTCACAGATACAAATCACACGATGGATAAATTATGCCCCAGAGCACAAAGTCGAACTACATGGCTTCTATGATGCCTCTGAAAAGTCATATTGTGCCACCATCTATGTGCGCACACAATCTGACACAGCGACCACCAGTCACCTATTGGTAGCCAAGGCAACGACAAGTCTGCCACGACTGGAACTATGTGGTGCGCTGCTACTAGCCAAACTAGTATCCATTGTGCAAACGCATCTAAATATGACCAAATATAAATTGTATCTCTGGTCTGATTCCGAAATTGTATTAGCCTGGTTAGAAAAACCTCCCCATGCATGAAAGACATATATTTCCAATGAAACGTCTCAAATCCTTGACCTAGTGGGATCAGCTGCTTGGCGGCACGTGGCCAGTGCTGACAATCCTGCCGACCTAGGTACAAGGGGGTGCAAGCCTCTGCATCTTGCAACCACCACTCTTTGGTGGAATGGACTTCGATGGTTAATAGAATCCCCCGATTCTTGGCCACGATCGCCCACACGGAATATATTTGCACCCGAAAGTCGAAAAATCGACTCTTTTCACACAATATTGGTGACATCCTTGAGCGATTTTCACCATACCCTCGAGCCCTCAGGGTAATCGCTTACATGCTCAAATTCATAGAGTGACTAAAACTTAGAATTAAGGGAATACGCACAGTATATCCCGAAGGCGATACAGTGACGCACCTAGACTTACAAAAAGCAAAGGTCGCTCTTATCGCATCTACTCAAACGCGCCACTTCAGCTGCGAGATGTAACTACTATCAGAATCGAAGCCGATTGACAAAAAGAGCTCACTCTTAGTATTAAATCCATTTCTGGATGCGAAAGGTCTGCTCCGTGCTAATGGTCGGCTTGCTAACTCAAGTCTGACATATAACGAATGCTATCCTCTAATAATACCAGAGAAGTCTCGACTTGCAATATTGCTACTCAAGTATATACACATACTAATGTTGCACGCGGAACATCGCCTAATGCAACATATAATCGGCCAAGAGTTCTATATTCCCCGACTTAAACCTCAAATAAAAAAGTGCATTTTCATATGCAAGATCTGCACTATGCATAAACAGAAGGTGAGGACGCAGATTACGGCAGCTTTCCACCGGAACGCTCCAACTTCGCTCTGCCTTTCACCATTACAGGGGTGGATTTTGCCGGGCCTTTTCAGATAAAGGCGTCTATGCTAAGGTCTCCTACACTAATGAAAGGCTACGTGGCTGTCTTTGTCTGTTTTACGACAAAAGCAGTGCACCTCGAGCTATGTACTAATCTGACAAAAGAGGCTTTTCTC